>NW_025778105.1:0-104708 GCF_021130785.1 Homalodisca vitripennis
AAATATTTTAATATATACATCTTACAACTACATCTTTGCACTATTTTTCGACATAGTCTCCATCACGATTGAGGCACTTATCGTATCTCTTCACAAGCTTTGAAATTCCTTCTGCATAAAAATCACCCGCCTGTGCCTTGAGCCAGCCTGTGACCGCATCTTTGAGCTCTTCGTCGTCATCAAACGCTGGGACCCGAGCCATTTCTTCATATGCATGAAGAGGTGATAGTCGCTTGGCGCCAGATCTGGGCTGTAAGGTGGATGGTTGAAAAACGTCCCCACTTGAAGGAGTTAAGAAGGGCTGTTGTTCTGCAAGCAGAGTGAGGACGGGCGTTATCGTGCAAAAAAAACGATACCGGAAGTCAGCATACCACGGCGTTTGTTCTGTATAGCCCGTCGTAATGTTTTTTAGTGTTTCACAGTACACGTCTTGATTAATGGTCGTCCCACGTTCCATGAATTCAACCAACAACACCCCTTTGGCATCCCAAAACACCGTTGCCATCAGTTTTCTGGCAGAAAAATCTTGCCGGGCTTTTTTTGGTTTGGTAGGCGAATCTGAATGTGCCCACATCTTTGATTGTTCTTTTGTCTCAGGGTTTAACGTACTTAATCCAGGTTTCGTCACCGGTCACGATTCTGTTTAACAATGGTTCTCCTTCGTCCGCATAACGTGACAGAAAGTCTAATGCAGAGGCCATTCTTTGAGTTTTGTGGTGGTCGGTAAGAATTTTGGGCACCCATCGTGCACATAACTTACGGTAACCCAATCTTGCTGTCACTATCTCGTACAAAAGAGTCTTAGAAAATCTGTGGAAAATCAGTAGACAACTCCGCCATTGTGAAACGTCGATTTTCACGAACTTTTGCATCAACTGTCTGAACGAGTTCGTCAGTCACCAAGGATGGTCTACCACTCCTCTCTTCATCATGAACGTTTTCTCGTCCACTTTTAAATAAACGTACCCATTCACGGACAACTCCTTCACTCATAACTTGTGGTCCGTTACACGGCACAAAGCTCACGATGAATAGCTGCTGCAGAGTATCCTTTGGCTGTAAAAAACCGTTATAACAGCACGCACTTCACATTTGGCGGTATTTTCTATTGCAGCACACATTTCAAACTGCCACAAAAACTAAACTAGCGCAGGTACGATGTTCACTCGACTACAGCTTGATGCCGACTGACCTGCTTAGTGCGTGAATGCACAGATGGCGCGCTACTCCCCTCCACTACCCGCACTGTGACCAACCGGAGGTTACTTTCTGAACAGCCCTCGTATAATGTTTCCTAGAATTGTTACGCTAAAAGACCACAAAAAAAATATGTACGAATATAATTTTTTTTTTCAATCATTTCCTTTTTGCTTAAAATGGTTAATAATTTAATATTAACAATGTTATTACAGTGTTCAATTATTTTCCTTCTAAGTTGCAAATGTTTAACTACTATAGTATAAACACAAAATGTATATGTATAACTTATTAAAATATATAATAATTACAATACGGTATGTCTAGTAGAATAAGTTTTTAGCTTCATTACTTATAATAAGATGCTTTATTATCATTTAAAATAGTTTGGTGCATTCCACAATGGGGGGCAGCTCTTTTACTCTACGAATCGTTGTCTCAACGACCCTATTTTTGTATTTGCAATATTAGTGTTGGGTCTTTTACACTACTAATCGTTGACTCAACGACCCTTTCTGAAAAAATAACAAATAACAGAGGGTCTTTTACTCTACGAAGCGTTGTGACAACGACCCGATTTACTAAGAAAACTAAAAGTTCAATCCAATGGTTCTTTGTCACAACGACCCATATACCGAATATAAGAATAGAACTACAAGTGGGTTCGTTGACACAACGACCCTTTTTCCATATTTTTTATCTAATTCATTAAATTGGCCGTTTACACTACGGATCTTTGGGCAACGGCCCAAATATAAATTAAAAAGTAGAAAAGTAGAAAAAGGTTCGTAGAATCAACAACCTAGTTTCAGAATAATTTGAAATATATGTATTTAAGGGGTCGTTGACTCAAAGACCCTATAATGAATCTAACCTCAAATAAGACATTCTAGGGCGTTTACTCAACTGATCGTTGTCTCAACGCCCCTCCGTCCCAAACAAGCGCTTTCAAACGAAACAGGGTCAATCAGTCAAACTCCTAGCCCGGTAGGCATGAAGGCGCTGCGTCTGTGCCGAGTTTAGTCCTAACATCTGATATAAGGGTAAATACTTTGTATAAGTATTATATGTAAATATTTTGTTTATTATACGTGTATATTATTGAACTAGATTTAAAGGTTGTAATCTGGTAATAGTTGTATTTATAAAATATAAGAAATATTTTTTAAGACATACATGTCTTGTTATGATTCCCATTTCTTGTTTTATGTATTCAAAATATATTTCACTCGTGTACATAAACTGAAATAACGTAACTGTCATTCATATTTCTACTTCTGTCGGAAACAGGTTGAGGTTTCTAATTATTATTAAATGGTTAGTCAAACAGTACCCAACGTTTAAAATCAAAGTTAAAATGAAAACGTTACAAACAAATGAAAACACTAATACTAGATTTTGACAACTACAACTCCAAACATGCACTATGAGGAATTCGATTGACAGTGCCGAAGCCACTCATCTGAGAAAGACGAAAGATTTAATTTCTGTATGTCTGTATGACCGCACAGTATATCGAAAACGAATTGACTTATATATGGTTATTGATTTATAGCGATCACTTTCAAATTGCTATTGCGGTTAACCGTACAGTGACGGGAAAATCGCAGAAGAAATAAATTTGTAATCAAACTGTGAACAGTCATATGACATTTTTAGATGTGGCATGGTAACACAAGTACCCTATCCATCCGCAAGATATTTCTAAAAATGTCTTTTTTTGTATGCTTTATATTTTATATGAATCTTTATTTATACATAGACAAGAAGGAGCTCCATTTTGGCGCATGTATACTCATGCTTTTCGGCTAAGCGTAATTATATTAGGTATATTGTAACATATACGGTACTTGAATTCTGTGCGCTTCACTACCCGTGTGTTATTTTTATTATATCTGATTGAGTTCATTTATAAGTCTAGGTGAGTTACTGTAGTCGACACTATATACATCATCTGATATCAAACCTTTCTTACCACTCAGTAGCTAATCCCATCGTGTAACTGTAGAATATTTAGCGTATCAACTATACCATGTAATCGATTTGTTAATTACGTGTATAAGTTGTTTAAAAGAGGTTTGTTAGCATTGGATAGTTTTAAACAGTTTAAATTAATCTATGGTCAAATATCAATGGAATGAAACTTAAATATTCTAACTACAACTACAGAAACAACAGTGAGGTAGTCTCAGGTTAAAGGCTCGGGTGAGGTGGTTCCTTCCTCAAAATGGTGTCGTTAGCAGACAATGCAATAGTTTTATTGCAACCGGTCTCGAGTTTACGTGTCCCTTCTGAATGGGTCTAATGAAATTACGTGGAAGGGGTTATAAAACTATTCTCAGAAATTCCGTGAGGGTAAAGAGATAAGTCTGCATAATAGCCTTTCTTCCATATTATAACATCTGCTCCTACCTACCAGGTGTCAGCAATAAGATAAAATTTCTCAAGCCTCAACCGCATCTGACACTGAAAAAATTAGCTGAAATTAGGGAACCAGTAATATCCTATATCACATGACATTTAAATACAATACAAACCCTGCGATATAATAACTCTAAATAAGATTCAGTGATTACAAAAAAACCCTCAACAATAGTTTTAAAAACTTTACAATAGTAAAAAAATTGATGACACATTTGAAAATAAATTGTTGCAGATAAAAACAGAAAATAAACTGAATGCAAAATAATGAATGAAATTTAAAATAATTTGTTTTTTAAAATATATGTGAGGTTAGAAAAAATATATTGTTTAATTAGCCTACAAATGTTACTTACTATTTTCATGGATATAAGAGGCAACGTCATTTAAAGATGCAGCGAGCACAATCCGACGTAAGACCATCGAGGTATATAAAATTACAGGCTCGTGCCGATCATCAATGACACTACTGAATTTATGACATCTCATGAAATCGAGCGGCAGATTAGCGAAATAAAAATGGGCCTCGCTTTAAACGACGAAGGGGCTTCAGAACCAGGAAGTGGAGACACGCGTTGCAACGTGTGTCTTACGATGAAGGCAACCAGGATGGCCACACCTTGTGGACACAATGTAGTGTGCAGGCTGTGCGCCGTCTCTATGACCGAGTATGAAATATTTCATCAGGTCACAAATGGCGATGGAACTATTTACAAACACATATACGCCTGCCACTAACATGTCCTATTTGTAGAGCAATTGTTGGTGCTTTTGTAAAACCATTTTAATCATATCTTTACCGTTTTAAAACAATGTAACTGTAAAATATATTGTTCTATTAAAAGTGTCTAAAAGAATGGTTTTTTTCTTTGCACAGCTAGTTCGTAGTTATCCGTATTACGAGTATGTATATCTTATATTTATTGCAGCGTTTTATATATTTTTGGGCTAGCTAATCCTATAATGTATACAGTATATCTATTATATAATATAATATCAGTTTGTTCTCAAGATGTCCTGTGAACAGAAATAAAATTATATCTTTCCAGCCCTCATAGGCTTTACTGCGTTCGGCCAATAGAAACCTTTATACTTTAATTGCTTATTTTATGAAACAGGTGTAAGCATTATTAAAGATTTTGAAGACTACTTTATTTCATCTATACTAATAGATCCAACTCTAAATAGCGAAACATTATCCGAAAACACATAAATATTTTTCCAACTTTTTTCCAAACTGCAGACATAAGCATTTTCACAAACTAGCCATTAGCATGAGCTTTTTTATAAACAAACACATGTTATTTTCGATTAAATATTAAAATACAAATAATTTATATATATACTATTCTGACATAATTAGTTTATATAGTTATTAACAGTAAACCTTTTAAGAAAGGAAAAGTTATTTGTTAAAACGCCTTTAACATTGCAACATTAAAACAAAAATATTTGAAATGTTACTCTATTTAATCAACTTTTTTACTGTTGTCGAGGGAACTGCAGAGGGTAGGTTAACTGTTAAAGGTAATCATTTTAAATTTAATGTTATTGGGGGATATTTTCGTTTTCTAGCCATTTTCCAAGTTCTTTTCTTTACATAATACTATAGGTTTAGTTATATTTAAAACCATTTTCATAAAATATGCAAAACATGCTGTATATACTGTATGTAGTGTTTTTCAATTCGTAAAAAATAAAATAATTAAAGTACAAAAACATAAAATTATAACTTTTAAACATACAAATTTTAACATTTTGGTGATTGTGTATGGAACTGACGAGTGTATCAAGGGAAGTAACATAATCTAATTTAAAGAGAATGTAATTAGAAAAATATTGATTGAAAATCGTACTTCTAAAATTAATATTAAAGTCGGGAAGCTGGTCGAATACTGGAATGGGCGAGATATATCCAGACATTTGTCTACTTCGTAGTTGATGGGAGAGAAATTCGCTTTATTTGTATTACTAAATGCATTGACTGAAATAACCTACTGATTACAACCTACAGTAATATACACCCAAACGTGTTTTTACTGCTCAATTACTAAAATAACCGCATATGTATGTAAAGGTTAAAAGGCTCAATACTTATTACTGCATTTTTCAATAATTTAAGTGATACAATTGTATCAATACTCAATGTTAATTGTTGTTGTCAATTAATATATTTTATTTGTTATTTATGCTAGTTATCTTTTAACAATTTCACTTTTAGTGGCTGTTATTAAAATATGAGTACAATTGGTTGCATGTAACACTAGCTACCCTCACTGATACCCTTAGATTCACACTCAATTTTGCTCGCATGACAGATGCGTTACGGAAACATCCTTTTTAATGGCAAAGCAGGCATTTCCGACATAAATGGTGGTTATGAAAGAAAATTCCACGTATATAATCCATTTTCCACTAATTACATATGACAGTAAAGATGTTTTAGAATTCTGAAGTCGGAAGTGAAACATTTCTATTTGCACTATTTAAATAACTGAAATTTTGCTTGCTTGAACAGTTTCAAAGATTCCAATATTAATGAATTGTTAATAAATAATTTTAGATCAATTGGTTGAATACTGAGGTCTAAGTCCATAGCCCTTTTGCAGTGGACTCTTGTAGTATAGAGACTTTAGAGAGCTGGAACGTTAATATATAACATGGCGTAATTCTTTAATGATTTGTTCCTTTAGACTAAGTATATGGTTAGATCTCTGGTGATTTGAAAATAATAAATAGTATTTAGTATTTATATCTTTTAATTTAACTATAAACTGACAAATCAAATAACAAACCCCAAGGATTAGATCGAATCATAATTTTAAGAGCTAATGCTAGAATCACAAACTAGCAAAGAAGAATCACAAAATGCTAGAAGGGGCATTTTTAAAATTATAATAACATGTTGTACCACATGATTTCTATATGGTGGTTTTGAAACGGAAAAAGAAGTTTTATGATGTAACTTTTTACATATTTTTAGCTTCCCATAATTTATTTTTAGTTATTATTAGTCACATTCTAATACATTTAGCGTATAACTGTATAGGGATTATTTTTCAATTCTCCTTTTTAAAAAGATGTATTGACGACACGTTTTGTCGGCATAGTCGAAATGTAATTCTCCTCATTTAATTAATTTTCTACAAATGAAGAATGGTTAAATGATGGTAGCCACTTAACCTATTCTTACAGTTAAGATTCTCCTTAGACTACTAGATACGATTATATCTTAATATATTAAAATCTTAATCCTCTAAAGAAACTCTCAAATGAAATGACTTCTTTTTCACCTCAAACATTATTAATAAGCATAAATGTGAATGAAACATGTATATATCAATATTCCGTGCAGGTATTAGAAGCATTTATTAAACTTCAAGTATCAACTTTATTCAATCCACAAAGTAAATTATTTATAAATTAAGAGATATAGATAGAGTTAATAACATATCGAAATTAGAAGAGGAGTGAACGAAAAATAAAAGTACAATTTTGCTGTGAACAGCACTAAAATTCTATTAATTTGTTTAAATATTACAAATAAACTAATTTTTATAAAATTATATATTTATTTGGCATGAATTGTATAGTTTATATAGAGAATCAAAACTAATTCGTAAAAATGTAAGTTTTAAATAATGAACATTTACGTTTTAATAATTCATTGTATATAAGCTAAATTACTGATTACTTTCAAAATTGTATGTAATTTTTATCTACTATTATTAATTTGATCTATATTCTTGATATTTAGAATTGCTATTTATCGTTACAATTTCCATTTTTAATATTTATTTGTATTCCATTTTTTATCACTCTTACTTGGTAATGTCTTATCATTACTGCTTATAAAGTATATCTGTATCCGGTAAAAGGGGTTTATATTAATATAGTTTTAAATTAATACAAAACAAATTATTACATTTGTAAATTTATAGTGGCAAGAGAATTAATTTACGCTACATCAATACGAGCGCAACATTCAGCGTCGTACGACTGGTGCGCGGCAACATCTCGCCACATTGTCCGGCTGCACGCAGTTGACACAAAGACCCTAGTAGACTAAAAAGAAACCTCTGAACAGTTTAAAAGTAGGTCGTTGTCTCAACGACCCTCTTACTATATTTTATCCATTGAGTTGAAAAAATGGCTTGTTTGTTGTCGCTACGACCCTTCTTCACATTGCTTATACATTTCTCCATTTTGGTCCGTTGACACAAAGAATGGTTGAGTAAAAGACCTGGTTCTCTCAATATAAGCATTTAATATAATTTAGGGTCGTTGAGACAACGACCCATCTTTTGAAATATTCAACTAAACAGGCAAAAAGTGGCGTTGCCTGTTGAGTAATTGACCCTTTTTCATTCATTTTACTGGGTCGTTGTCACAACGAACCTATGTAGAAAATCTTAAATATCAAAATGGGGTCGTTGTCTCAACGACCTGTAGACTAAATGACCCTGTCTTATTTGTTATTTTCTCAGAAAGGGTCGTTGAGTCAACGAATAGTAGTGTAAAAGACCCGTCACCTCCACAATATGTACCACTGGTACTGTCAAAATTATGAGCATACATACAGTTATACTCAAAAAACATTTCTACTGGATATGTCTAGATTTGGAAAGATTGCAGTATCATTTTCTCAAGATTAAATTCATAATAATACTATTTGTAATATTATTATTATTCATGATAACATAATACAATTTCTAATTATACAATTAGAAATGTTTATGCTTCAGGAGTTGTATATTATTACTAAAGATCACTTAATGTGACATTACGCCTTTAATTTCTGATCAAAAAAACAATGCTAGAAAAATTGCCTGTAGTAAACACTCCTCTACCATAATTCCTAGAATATATAAGAACAGCTGGTTGTTAGTAGTGTGAATCTTGAATCCATTAAAAATAACTAGGTACGCAAATGGACGACTATTTTTACTCTATTTTAAAATAACATTTTTTTATGTAAAAATATTGACAAAAACCAATACCTCATGCTTTGTGTCATCTTTAAAATCACTAATGACCATTTCAGTTTTCTGAAGTTCCTTGTTGGCTGGTGGTGGGGGGGAAAAACTTAAATCCTGTTCATCTGAAACATAATACTTGTTAAACAGCTACAGTTTATATTAAGTTGTAATGAGGACAGGTGTATTTATTTTCATTGTAATAATACAGCTTTGTAGATTATAATTGTATGGATTATGTTAATATATAAATAGTAGTTGAGGGCAGTTAAATTAACTTGATGCCATAAGTACTTAATAATTTTTAATAAGCCTATATTTAGCCTTACACTTACAGAGTTTAGTCTACCACATATAATCAAATCACTAAATTCACAGTAAAAAACTGAGGCAATGACAGTACTTAATTTTCCTAAACATATAAGTCAAAATATTTCAAAAAGTTATGTAATATATACAATAAAAAATAATCTTAGCAAGAGTGAAAATGTAACACACCACCCTATAAAGCACAAATGTTTATTAAAATATCTTGACACACTGACCATAGCAGACACAATAGTGTGTACTGGCTAGGTAGAGTACTCATGATCGCTCAGTATAGAGCAGCAGTACGGTAAGTGTATTGACTGTATGTGTTATAGCTTCACATATATTGTGACAAATTTCATTAAGAGTTTGATTCTTCTAATTGAAAAAATTGTTATAATGGTGTCCATAACCCTTGCACTTGAGAGACTAAATATAAATATTTCAGAGCAAACTAATAAACAAACAAATAACAATTTCAGCAAAGACAGCCAACGGTGGTGAAATTTTATTGTCCTTCCCACATGTAACTACATATTATCTACTTGATATTTCTGTGTAGTGTTAATTTCTTTACACAAATCATGGCCTACAGCACTAACAATACCAATAAAATAACTAATTTAAATAAGTATCAACAAGTTCAATGTAAGACTATCTTTAGAAAATAATTAATTAGTATTGAGAGTTTCAGTAAATAATTTAATTACCAAGTGATTTTTCGTTAGCTTTGTTCTGGAGACAATAGAGTGTTTGAGCAAGCACTGCCACTTGTAGAGCCTCACTCTCTACTGTAGGACTAGACATGTTGTCCAACACTGATGGGTCCTAGAACACATTTCATACATCCACTCATTCAGTAATTATAGATTTGTGTCTGCAGTGTAAGTTAACCAAAATATTATTTAAATTTCATCAATTTCAAACCAATACACAAATAAAGCAATATCAACTTTCCCTATTTACTTTATCAAGATTAAAACTGTGATAGAGCTGGCGAGGAGTAAGAAGTTGAACATTTGTAAGGGCTACTGGTTATTGAAACTTATAGTTTATAAGAGTTTCAAACTTCCTTTTCAAACATAAACATGAATAGTTGCTTAATTTCATTGAGAGGTTTATAATATAAACAGTTATTCTTCAACAAACTTAAATTATTCAATTACTGTATTTCCAAAGTGTTCATAATAGTTCTAATATCAAATAAATACAAACAGGTAGGTTATCTGCTGTAAACTAAATTATATATTTTTTAAACCAATGTTAAAGTTGAATTGGCTTTTATTTCTAGTTTATTTATTTTAAGATCTGTGGTGAAACAATTAAAGTGTTACCCATTAGAACAATATTAATACTCACACACATTTACAATCTAACTTTTGATTGTATGATTATGGAAAATACCTCAATTTAAAGATCTGATTAATACACATTCAAATGCTTTTCAATTTTGTTTAGTTCTATACTTTTATACAACTAAACAGTGGATTAGAGAAATTTTGAGATTTAGGTTTGATTAATCAAGAACGTAATAAGAACTAAAAGTCATTTGAATTAATGTTAATCATATATTTAAAAAAGACACCTTTCTTAATTTGATTGTGCTTTGAAAAACATGGGTGTACAATATTAGAATTAAAAATTGTTTCTTATGGGGTTAACATCAAGATAGTCATCGTATACCCGACTCTTAAATTTGGATACAGTAAGGAAAAATTCATTCAGTCACGTTTAAATACCATACTGCATATGACTTTTTTAGTTTTTGTAATTTTGATACAAATAAAAATATTGTCATATAATTAGACTTGGAAATTTGTTTGAAAACAAATATTTGTTTAACTATTCCCACCCACCAAATATATACTATACTAAAAATTATAATACCTCTATAATACTGCTAAATATTTTACTATTATAATACCAATTCCATGAGTTAACATATAGGTACAAAATTTAATTTTGCTAATATAAAATTACAGTAAAATACAAGAATAAAAATAGTATATAAGAAATAAACAAAATAAATTACATACAACACAAGCAGGAGTCTTCTTTTTATCAGCAATCTTTTCTGCAGGGTGAGGAGGTGTAAAGGATGTTTCTTTAGCTGATACTTCCTCATCTTCCACTGTTGTGGCTATCACTTGGCTGTTAGGTTTCTTCTTTTTCAGGTTCTCATCACCACTATAATACAAGTTGAATATTTCATTAGACATAATCTCATAGTAATAAAATGACAACTGTGACTATATTTTGAATTTTAGATTGAACCAGTAAGTTTGGTGCAAGATTAATGTATGGAATGAAAACATCTTTGTTTGTATTATATATTTTATATAATACATTTCTATACTTTTAGGAATACAAGCACAAGAATATTAATTTATGAACTTGGATAGTGCAGTTCTCTACAAGACTAAAAGGAAAACCATGTTCTGGTAAGTTTTACTTTAACACCATTACAGGTAGGTACCAGGTACTAAAATCTTAAACTGATATGGCTACTAACTTGAATTTAGTGGTATTTTGTTACAAATATTACGTAGTTATTTCATTTCAAGATATTCTCCCTTTGTTTAAATAAAAACTGAATTAATTGCAGAAATAATGATTTGAATATTGAAACATTATTAAATGCCAACCGACATTACATTTTTAATTATTTATTCAGCCGTTTCAAACAAATTGGTGTAAGCATTTGACATCTGATTATGAATATTTTATTTTGGTATATTATAAATTTATTGAAGGGTCTTTTAGTGGAGTGTAAATTTGCTTGATAGTACAATACAAATAACTGAGAATAGGACTCAGAGTAAGACATTAATGGTAAAAAAAAAGATCCGACTCTGGCACCGTCCCCAAGCTTCGTCATTGTTGGGCAAAAAAGTTCAAGTCTCTGAGATGACTCTGCTTCTCTGCAGCTGTTGTCGCCTTAAATTTAATTGAGCAGCTGAATACTACCAGATTGTACCAATTAAAAATTAAATTTACTAAAAACTAAAATAAATTGTACAATTGTTTGTACTTTCCTCATCCCTTAATAGCAAAATGTTTAGTGTTTAAATTATGAGTGTTTTTCACAAGATAAAAAAATATATACATATTATAATAGTACTTGTGATTTATAAGACTACTCTTAGAATACATCTATATTTCATATTATGCTCTCTTAAACTTAAGTTACTTACATTTTTGTTTTGGCATAACATAAATTGACCGTAAATAGTTACAAGACAATTACATGGACTTGAATGGAACCACTCTACCAATTCAGCAAGCAGGAAAGGTTAATGTCAGTCATGCAATATAAACTATTTCTAGAATGGCCTTTAGTGCAGTTTATGTTACAAAGTAAGTGTTAGAATGTACCAAAAAATCACTGCTATGAACTTTTCATTTTGATATAGATTATTGAAAGTAATAAATATAATTTTATCCAAAAGGAATAAACAATATTTTGATAATACTGTATTAATAATTTTGTTTTGGTGCTGTCACCAATAATTGGAATATGATGTAATCTCTATTTCAGTTTCAAAATATATTATTCACCATATCAAATTAATTGTTACTTGTACTCATGTTATGTTTTACTCATGTAGAGACATGTAACCAGATACTAACCTGCTGCCAAGTGTGGAGGAGGGATGGCCACAATACCCACTGCTGCCACTGGATGTGCTGTGTCTTGACTTGGAGCTATTACTGAAAGAAATAACCATCACACTTAGATTTATATAATTATAACCAGTCAAGGATTAACTATATTGTTCCTATATTTTACCGGCATAACAAAACTATACAACTTTACATAGTAGTTTGTATACTTTTAATTACAATCAAGTACCATACTCTAGGTAGCCTTTTCAAACATTTACTATTTTTGGATGAGGTTTAGAATGCATGAATGATAACATGTTTATTCAAATTTATAGATTTCTTAGTTTATATATTGTAATCAATACATTTTCTTAACGTGACTATTTTAAACCCATTGCCATGAGTCATACATTATTGTGTTTATATATACTTTACTAAGGTAATAAAAAATATTGCGTATTGTGATATGCATACAAAATTCCAATTTTAAAATATGTTGCAGATAAAAACTTAATGATGACGTTGTTAGCATTCTTTCATTTAATTCGTCACATGTAGAAAGAGATTACTATTTTATATAATTTATTTGCTCCCCAACTTTCAAATTTTAGAACAAATAAAAGTTATTTAAAATGTTACTACAATAAATTTTACTGCAATAAATCTCTTTGACAGATTTAATATTATTCTCATTATGAAAACACATTAAAAAAGGTGAGGAGAGTTACTTCTTTTCATGCTGTGTGTACCTTACAGTTAATATTAATCAATATGGAAATAAATTTGGAAATTTAAGACTTAGTTGTAAGCCATCTGTCAGTTTAGTCCTGTCAGTCCAATGTTAAGCCTTAAACTGTCTTACTTGCTAAAACAATAATGTAGTAATACAATCTTTACCAGTATCAGACTTCAGACACTGCAATAAGCTGAAGGTAAAATGGAGCTTAACTCAAACTTTGCATTAAATTAACCCTTCCCACCGTTTCATGTTTTATTTTAAAACTTATAATCATATGCATGTGGCATAACTGCATTTAAATCTCTCTCACAAAACAAAAATACAAGTTAAATTAGTTAAATATAAATAAATCATCATTAAAATCTTATTGAAAATAAGAAATATATACATTTTAGGGCAGTGTCCATACATTTTGGAGGAGTACTGGAACAACAATGTAGTTGGGGGAGATCATTAAGAATTATCAGGATTTGAAAAATAACTATAATCCTATACGGTTTATACATGAAGTACTTGAATTGAAAATTAGAGTATAACCCAAGATTCAGTACAGAATATAACACCAATACTATTATTATTATTATTATTTAAGCTAGTACAGATCCAATCTACATTCTGGTTTGGGCGACATACCTGCGCTGAGACTGGCTGTTACTGCAACTGTTGGAATATCCTGAATCGGATACCTTGGTTTTGTGTGTCTCTGTTTCTTCATTTTCAGACCTGAAACAGAGATAAAAAATAAGGATGCTTGCAAAATAAACAAATGTTTATTAATTTAGTTTCAGATACAGTAGTTTTCTTTTTAAGTTGCTTATGTGTATGAATAATTAAAATTGTATGAACATTTTGTTGGATCATAAATAAATAATATCAGTACCATAATTATTGATGTTTTTATATTTTTTTCTTATACCCCGAAACCTAATAAATGTATTTATTCACCTAACTGAACCACCCATTGTTTGGTCATTTCTGACCTGTACAATAATTATTAATCATAAACCTGTCTAAATCACCCCTGAATTCGAATTGAGTATGAGAACAGAAACACAACCATAGCTCAAATGTAACCTTAAAGTAAACGTAAGATCAACTTGTACCGGATACTTTTGGTTTGCGAACGAATGAATAACCGGTGCAAAATATCTATTACAGAAATCCGGACATGAACAGTTGTTACAATATTCAGTTAATTGCTAAACTTTTGAGCAGTTCTGTACTGTGTTTTCGAGGCAACACTGCCCTAGGCAGACTGGCGATTTTGCACCATACAACAAGCAGTTGCCAGTTACGGTGATCTAAAAAAACTTGCTTGATTTAATCTGCATTAAAAATTAAATGTTTTAAATGGTGATTTACTCTACAAAAGTGCACGCTCAAGATAATGATTAAGAGCTCCATAATGTGACCAATGCTAAAATGTTGTGGACCATAGTCAAGAATAAAACTTAAGATAGTAATTTAACAACAACTTTATTTAATACTATTCTGACAATCTAAAATTACATACTCAATTACAGAATACTTGTATCTATCTTTATAATAAACATATGGACCACAAAGTTTCGGAGGAATGAATTTTCAAAGTTGCAGTTTGGTTTAAAAGCGCCAAAGACCAGTATTTCTTCGTAGTTAATATATTTATTTCTAGTGTTCTTAGCCATTGGTCCCCAGGTTAAGTGTTCGAGACGGCTTCTTAGCCCTGGTAAAATAAGAAATCTTTACTTTACTTTACTTTAATATATAAAATCTGAACGTTATTGTTATTAAACAGTTTTTATGCCAAAATGCAGAAATAAACAAGCTAAATTCCAATATAAATAACTAATTATTGTAGCTTTATTAATTAGTTTGAAATCAACTTTCAAACTCGGATATGCATATGTTTGGATCTGAGAGTAAACATCAAAATTTAGCTTTGGTCTTAATTTGTGATTTAAAACTTAACTATTTTGTTTAACATTTTGTCAATATTATGATTGACAAGAGATTTTAATCATCCCTGTATAAACTTTCTGATGATTGGTGAGTGTTTGGTTTTACTGTAAATGTTACACAATCTGACCTGATCTTTGCTCTCCTTTTATTAGTTCAGACGTACTATAAAATAATGATGTTAGGACCTAATATTTCAAAAATTTCATGTGAGAGGACCCTCGGATTCCTCTACCAATCTGGAGGATTTCTCCATAGTCCTAACTCCCCGATGTTCCGGACACCCCCAATGATCATTTCTGGGTGCGCCATTGCATGTACACTGAACAAAAATGACAAGGTTGTTTTAAGCTTAGAAATTATGACAGACCTCCCCCTGACACAAATATGAACTTAAAATTCATTAGTCTGGTAACTACATTAGTAGCATTAAAGCTGTTCAGTGGATATTATCTTTTCCTGTGATGGGACCTAAAAAGCCAGTGGTATTGTTCTTTTTTTAGAATATATATATATATATATGTATATTGTCTTCTATTGCTTTTACAGAGTGTATGTGGACAACATCATGTACTGAAGTGAAATGTTAAAAAAAAAACAATGTATTGCATATCTAAAGAAACATGTCACATTTTAGTAATCACAGAAAATGATCAAGTATGAGAAATTACTTTTGAGGAAAAATTCCACAGAAAACAATCAGTGTGGGAAGTTACTTTCGAAGAAGCAATTCAGTGATGAAATCATGTCCTTGTGTCCATTACATTTTTCTAATACTCTTAAATTAATAGGGCATCATGAATCCAGTAATACTAGGAGATACGTTCAAAAACACATTACCTGAGGATATTTATCATAGATGAAGAAATGAACTCTCTCATTTGGAGCTTAACGAAGCAATCTACATCAAAACAATTAATGAAATTGAAAGGAGGTATTTTGCAAGACGTGTAAGCCTTTTGTTTATAACAGTCTAAAATACTATGCAAACTGACACAAGGATACTCAGAGGAAATGTCATTTAATTTGAATTTCCCTCATGAAAATACTGCAATGCCTTCAAGAATTACTTCCAAAATTACTTCTGCAGCAACAGACATCTTTAATACTATACTATGTAAGTAAATGAATCATGGTAGTGTATTTTTCCTTAGATACTTCTAGTGGTAGAGAGAAACATCCATATTGATTACTTTGCTGACTAGAAGAAAAACCCATTCACATTTTTTATAATATTAACATCTATTGCTTTTGTAAACACCTGTTATGGATACAAGTTGATAGTAAACATGATAAAAAACATGCAGTGTATTTACAAAACGATACTAATGCTGATCAATTGTCTATCAGTTTACTTATTTTATATAGGTGAAGGTAAAACCACAGGTACTAGTACAAATGAAGGGTTCACTCTAATGAAATAATTGAAACATAAAGATAATGCTGATTCACCTAAATTTCAGCACTAATGTTTTCTTAGTGTTAATTTTAATTTAACTGAATAGTTTTTGGTCAGGCCATTTTAGGTTTCTTAAAGACACTCGTGAGTCTAGAAAGTAGACAAATTAAGTTTTAGGAAAGACTATTAATAATAGTGAATTTAATAATTATAAAAAAAACTGTCACGAGAGGTTTTAATCTGTTTAATTAACTGTACTTACTGATCATGCCATGGACGAGACCTACGCTATCAGACCTAGCAGAGTTTCTAAACTTTTTACAAAGTTCTGGCGTGCTGTCTCTTTCGCTTTATCTGGGTGTATATTTCATGCTCCCAGACTTTGCAATAGAACTAGCTAGATTCAATATTTTGACCCTAACAAAATATTATTGAGGGAAGAATTTTGACAAGTTGTTATGATTGCATTTAGTTGTTTCCTTGGATTTAAAAAAGTTGTCATTTAATTTTAAGAGACTCTCACTTCTAATCGAATTTGCCTTTCAATTTGATGAACCTCAGAACTTTAAACATACTTTTTAAATTTTCAATGGTATTTGATAACAATACAATTCATGGGAATATAAATGTAAAGCATAATCCATAAATTGGAAGTACCTACATGTTTTATGGGGTTTACACAAATATTTCAACAACACTTCTCATTTTATGAATAATTCATTCAGCCAACAACTCTATTATTTTGTGGTGTGATATATTGTTAATAATATATATTCCGTATTACACACAACAGTGATGGCAGCTTACACAAAGTTTGGCCTGAGAACATAATCTACTTAGAGGAAAATGTTAAAAACATACTATTTACTTTAGAGGATTTACCTATAAGGCTTGTTCTGAAACAAAACATTCCTAATAAAAAATATTAAAAATCTTTCCTTGCTTAAATTATAACTTAAGGCAAAAGAATTAAATTTGTTTTCTTAGTTGTTAGTATTCCAAAATTACATTTTTGTGTATGAATGTGTAATTAGTAAATGAGTAATTCGCTTTTTAATCAACACTTTTCCTAAGTCTGGTACTGTTTTTACCTCCATAATTGTCAGATAAAATCAGAAACTCATCAGAGAAAAAAAAACAAAATCATCCTCTAAAATGTATGCAATTATCGGTTATGCTCAGCACAGGTTATACATTAGCGACGACTGAGCACTGTACTAACATTTAACAGCGTGTATGAAGACAACAGCCTGATACAAGAGTTTTCACTGATTCAGGAGCCCAGCTCCAGCCACTTTTTCTACTCTCCTTCTCTATAAGCGCAGATCCAGCCATTGTTCCTTAGCACTGTCAAATCTATAAGTTGAGGTTATAGGTACACTCAATTTTAATCGAGCAGCAACAATTATAACGAAGCATGAAACCTAAAAAATATAAATTATAATATAAAAAAATATAAATGCTTTATAAAACTTGCGCGAAACGTGGATCTTACGATTTCGCTAACGTAATTTTTCACTTTTTCACGAGTTTTATTAAAAATGAAGTTTGACCTTATCTTCAAAGTAGAATATATGCTTCTTATTTATATATATATATATATATATATATATATATATATTATATATATATATATATATATATATATATATATTATATATTATATATATATAATATATATATATATACAGTTAAAGTTAGGATTCAAGGTTCCAAATCTATAAGCCCAGAGACCATTCAAGTTCCGAATGTAATGTATCACACGCAAAGTACATTTCGCTTCCACATTGATTTAGAATAATCTTTTGGTCACAAATTTTAAAACATTATCATAAAATATGGTTTACTGGCTCAAAATTTTCCGCAAAAAAAACTCATGTGACAAAAATATTAAAAAGTAGTGCAGACTAACTCTTTTATTTCTAACTTTTTAACATAATCGTGATTTTGTAGATTTACGAGTATTTTATTCCAGCGATTGAAATATACTTTCCCCTCTTTGTTTGATACAATCTCTGTCACAACAATTTTACATTTTATCTTAACCCTATCTCTGTATATTAACGGAGATAACGATGTTGTCCAGAACGAATATGTGCCAGAAGCGTGCACTGATTCAGGTGGAAGAAGTGCAGAATAGGCTAATACCCCCGTAATATAAGAGTGGTGCTTAGACATAGACAGTCGCCGGTTGGCTTTCCTACACACTATATTCACGGTTTTCCTTGATCGCTCAGCGAAACCTTTCATATAGTATTAGGCTCCGTCCTAGCTGGACGGCAAGAGTGACGCGGCGGTCAAGCTCGACAGATACAAACACGTGATAAGCAACGTGAGTGTTCTAGCTGAGCAGCAAGAGCGGCCGTCGCGAGTGTCGGTCGCGCTACACCGGCGACGCGACAGACACAAACACGTGGTAAGTAACGTGAATGTTCTAGCTGAAAAGCAAGAGCGGCCGTCGCGAGTGTCGGTCGCGCTACACCGGCGACGCGACAAAGCGGCATCCGCCACAGCTGCACAGGAAATGTCGCGCATTTCAGTTTGGACCCACATTTTGCCGCTGATAGCAGCGTCCGTCGCTCTTGCCGTCCAGCTAGGACGCCGCCTTAGTTATACAATCAAAGACGGAACTCACTACTACTCCCTCTACAAGATGCTCTCATTACCCCTCCCTCCAACAACCGTATATAACCCTATTCCTATCTTGAATCATTCCTTGGCTGAAATAAATGTCTATCAGCCATTAGATGGTTCTAGAAACTTCTCAATGTTTACAACATTTCAGCGTAGTAAACAACTGATTGTTCGCCATCACCCTACCTAATTTTGTTTTGGATCATCACTATATAACTATTTCATTATTTTTTGCTTGTAGTGGTAGGGAAGCTGAGTGCATTCACTAGGACTACGGACTCAAGAACAAGGCACACAAAGCTGGCCGTGGCTGAAGATGTAACTGGCTTTTACTGTCAGTCTAGATCTACTGCTAAATGTATAAGCATGAAGGAATGGATGTTGTACATTCAGCGTACAGGTGTGCCAATTTCCTTCAAAAAGCGCTCTAGAAACTTTGAAACAGTTAATGAAAAAAAAAATGAAAATGAAATATGCCTTTATTCAAGAGGCGGAGTTAGGGCTATTTAGCCCTCTCTACCACTCAACCTCACATAATATACAGATATATATATATATATATATATATATATATACATATTTACATTTAATGACAGTTCATGAACTCTATCGAGTAGTCGGCATAGTATGATCTTCATTAAACCATTAAACACTTAATGTATTACAGTAATGTATTTTAATTTGATAGATGTGAATTTTGTGGTTAAAATTGTGCATAGATTGTAAATATCCAACAAAAATAGCCGTTCTAAAACAATATTTAAATATTCGTATGCATCAGCCGCTTACGCAATTCCCCTGAATTTTATATAGTAAAGGTTATGTTGCACTAATTTGTTGATCTGCAGTAGGTTGGCTAACCTGTATTTAGTTATACTTTGTTTTAAAACAAAAACAGCTGTCTTCTGCTAGTGTTTATCAACAATGACTGCTTTTTAGTCCTCCGTAATGGTTATAGTCTCGGCTCTCTAACCGAGAGATCACGGGTTCAAATCCCGGGGAGGTCCAACCATGTACTTTGTACTTTTAAAATAAAAACCAGTGCACTTCGAAGCCGGCATACCTGACGCTGAGGCTTAAATGAGATAAAAAACAGACTGCTAGTAGTTAAAAATTTGATTGTAAACAAAAACAGATCGTTTTGTTGTACAATCAGACTGATGATATACAATATGGTAAACTTTAAGAAGTTAGAATCAAGTTTAGAAAATGTTGGAGTATGCAAACTATGCTTTAGCAAAATAGTAATAAGTAAAATAAAATTTTTAAAAACATATCGCAGGATTAGCTTGTGAAATAACTTTACAGTGTAGTAAATTGTGACAATGCTACTACGAACAAAAGTGAACATGTGAAAACCTCACTTGGCCTAGAATCAGGAAAATCACTAAACTTTACGATCTAAATATTAGATTATTGTATGGAATGCGGGCCATAAAGGTAAAACAGCGATAGAAAAGCTTTGCGGCATTTTAAACCTTAGTCCTCCTACGATCTAAATATTAGATTATTGTATGGAATGCGGACCATAAAGGTAAAACAGCGATAGAAAAGCTTTGCGGCATTTTAAACCTTAGTCCTCCTATGAATTTGTACCATGTTTATGAACAATTCATAGGCACAGTTTCAAAAACAGTTTGCAAAAATTCCATGAGAGCTGCTGTATCAGATGCAGTAGCTGCTAATAATGTGTCCAGAGATATACAAGTCGCAATAGACGGGTCGTGGCCGGAGCGTGGACTTACGACACTGAATGGAATACTTTCGGCCACTTCCTTAGATGCAGGAAAAGTTGTTGACATTGAAATTTTCTCATTGAAAAGTTTTGTAACCGTACCTGTAAGTTTGAGTATAGGGCCACATGAAGAAAAAAGCTCGTCTAACTATCATGGAACAAGTGGGGCAATGGAAGTAGCAGGAGCAGTTCAGATATTTCATCGGTCTCTCTTGGAGCATAATTGAAGGTATCTCCATTACATTGGGTATGGTGATACAAACAATTTTTCGGATGTTATTACTAGAAAACCATATGGGTGGGGATGAGATAGAAATAAAAAAAATGAATGTGTCGGGTATATTCAGAAGAGGTGAGACCTTCGAACCCTGAAGATGAAAACTAAAAAACTACCTGATGGCAGCCCGCTAGGAGGAAAACCGCTTGACCGATGCTGCAATTCTAAAATTTCTATCTTATTATGGACAATCCATTAGAAGTAGTCATAAAACTAAAAGAAATTACAAGAGCTATTTGAGCTACATTTTACCATGTGATAGCACACAATGGCACATCATATCGCCATAACCTGTACTCAAAGGACTAAATGACATGGTGTAAGCCTAGGAAAGTTTTAAAAGATTCAAATGGCCACAATAAACATTTCTATTTGCCTGAAAATGTAATGGAGTTCATCCAGCAAGAATTCAAAGACCTTGCAAAGCCAGAACTTCTAGAAAAATGCCTTAATGGAAGAACCGAGAATGTGAATGAATCCCTAAATAATGTAATTAGGTCATATGTGCCTAAAAAGGTATTTGTTCAGCTCGACACACTAAAATTTGGGGTGTATGAGGCTGTTACAACATTCAATGATGGCCATATTAGCAAGTCCAAACTCGTACAAGAAATCGGACTTAAACCTGGCATTTGTTTTAATGCGATGAAGTCACTTGACTGCCGAAGAATCCGTGAAGCTGATACAGCTCTCAATGAACTTCAGAAAACATCACCGTTTACTAAAGAGAAGACTTTTTTTGGCCAGTTTGAGGAAGAAGAGGCTAATGGATCATCATCTGGTTCAGGAATGTATTAATAAAGGTATGTGAAACAATTATTATGTTTTTTTTAACTTTTTCCGAAAGTAGACTTTTATAATACATAAACTCCTTGTTCTCAGTAACCAAAGAGGTATCACCCTGAATTGTTTGCATAAAAAGGTAGTTAGTCACAACAGGTACTAAACTAATGTAAAAATATGAAAACTGTTCCATTTTTTTATATTTTGCAAATGTTTTCGTAATGAAATTTAAATATATTTATAAACACTAAAACCCATCAATTTTACTACCAGTTATGTCTAAAAACACACAGTATAAGATCATTATCGTATCTTTTCTAGTTTTTTTGAAAAAGAGGCAAACGTTAAGATTGCAATTAAATTATCTAAGTGGTCCCCTTAACCGGCTTAACCGATAAATATTAATTGTAATATACATTGAATTTTATTCCTCCAATCATTCAAAGAAGAATATTAACAATAGCCTAGAACTTATTTTATTTCAAACTTTCGGAAACGTAAAATAAATAAATCTAAAATTGGAACTTCAAGCGAATAAAACTGTTTTAAACTATTTTCTGTTACTTAAAAAACCAACATTTTCACGTGAAATTTCCCTTTCCAAGAGGGAGGATGGGTCACTAAATTCATCTTAAAAAGCATTAAAGCTGAAAGTTTGTCGTCTAGCGATTTTCAAACTCGGAACAAACCGATTTGTTCAAATCTCAAGAGGTATACGTAGAAAGTAGGACAGTAAATCATGCCTATATGTTCATTTGTTATATAGTTCATATAGTACGTACATATTGTACAAAGCGTACATCTTTGACTTTTAGCAATAATTTTTATTTTTAGCTTAAAAATATTATAAATTTAATATTATTTCTCATAAATATAAAATTATTACCACTACTAGGTTTTATATTTCAAACTTGTAAAACTCAATATAAACTGTATCACAAAATACATTGCAAATGTTTTACAACAGTTTGACTTACAGTGATAGCACAGATAAAGGAAGATAAGTTTTGTTGTTTCTCTGTGGCTTTGAGTGGTTTGACACGTCAGTGTACACTGTGCACACAACATTGTCACACAGAACTGAACAAGCGACTAGGCGAGTCTTGAACTTGGCCCGCCTGCTTGATGCTTGGTCCATATTGACATGAGCGCTTTCACTTGTGTGCTACCACTTCTCCCCCCCCCCCCCACACCACACCACACTTGGTGGCTAGCGCAGGCAGGAAGTTTAAAATTCCTGTTTGTCCTACTAACCAAATATAAATATTCCCTCTTCATTGAGTTGAGACAAACAGTGAGTCCAGAGAAACATTTTTACTTTAATCCACGATCTTCATGAAAAACTTGATATTAAAATTTGTTTATGAATAATCTTTGTGATAGCACGAGTATTTTTTTTCCGTTTATTCATGGTACTAATAAAGTTATTTCAGCTTTATAAATATATTTTGTTGTGGAAAGTTAACATTTTCCTAATTACGTTAACAGGTTTGTAACAAAATATTTAAGCTAACTTACAGAAAGGTTTTTTATTCAATCTTGAAACCTTTAGCAACAAAAATATTTCACTAAATAACTGAAGTTCTTTTTAATATTAACTTTAACAGCTTTGTCAGATACATGTTTTAGATTTTAATTTGAAAAATAATCTAAAATAAAGTCTTAATGGACCCACCGGCCACCAAGGCCACAGCTGTATGTCAGTCACCGCCCATTCGGTAGTCACTACACCATAGTCATATCACCAAACTCCTGTTTGAAACGTTATTTTATTACATGACTTTCTCGTCTGCCTGTTAGTGTAAATTTTAGTAAATGATCTTAAACCATCTTGCCTAGACTTCAAATTTTGAACATAGTGTAAAAATGGATAATACTTGATTAGTGAAGTGGGTCGGGTAAATACCCAGTAGGAGGGTGAATATAAATTCAATATTCACCCAATGGTCTTAAGTACCCAAAACGAGGGTATTTTTAGTCTTTTATCTTTACACAACACTTTTTTCTCTTTTGATAAGGTGTTGAGCAAACAAGGAGTGAAACACGATCATTTGATGTCTTAACTTGAAATTACCGATAATATTTATCCTAGTAAAGGAAAAATTTCGTCCATGTATTTTTAGGTATTTATAACATTTATTTTTTAAAACTGCTATTGTCTTTCATAGTTCTTTAAATGGGTTTTAATGATATTTTCTATTAACCGTTAGGTGACAAAATCGTGTGCATAAAATGTTGGTGAAAACCATTCTTTTTGTTTTAAAATATGCTAAAGTATTGTATAAGGGTTAGCAACATTCATTTCAGTGTTATCAGACCTGTACGTAGCAAAATACCTGAAATATTTTAACTAAAACCTAATTTGTTGCAAGATAGGATTATATCAGCTCAAATTCCTCTAAAGATATCCACTGGAAAACAGACTCACAGCCAGATAGACGGAAGACGAATTTTGCTGTTGCCCTAAGAAAGCAAAATATACAAGATGTAAAGTTTAGAGCTCAATTAATTCCCGAGATATCGCCCTGATTTATAGACTTTACAAATGTTCATCCAAATCCCATGGAGAGACATTCGCCATCATGAACTCTTGTCTATAACAGTAAAATTGAACCATTTCAACTTTTAACCTGCAAAATTTAATATTCATAAGTTTTCTGACTGTTTCTGGTAGTTAAAGACTCGCATATCTTGTTTTTATATGTACATGTTTTTGTGACAGATTAGACTAAGTTTATAATCTTCCTCTAAATAATCTAAAGTCGTCCCTCGGTTCTAAAAAAATGTTTCGGAACTCTTCAGGATAGACAGGTTATGCCCATTAAATTCTACTTCCTAATAGTTTTACTTGAGTATTGTCCGAATCTGTTAATCTTACTAATGTTATATTGTTATAACAACTCTGAAAATGGTTTCCATACATTTCCCATGGTTTAACTTACTCCAAGGTGGGATTTTTAATTGAAATTCCAAAGACACGGTTAATTATGAAAATTGGGTATTTCCCCTGATCAATAACTACCTGGCTATTTTAATCCACAATAATACAATAATACTGATGTATGTCTTTACCGGTATAGGTTTGAAGTAAGAAAATAAAATTCTTAAAAACGTATGATGACTTTGTAGAGATCATGATATTAACGAGAAAGACGCAGTAGGCTATAAACAAAACAGGAAACTGAGTAAATACTGTAGAAGGTAAAAAATATATAGTTATGAAAAATCTGTATTGGTTTTATAAAATTTGAGATAACAACGAGAAAGATGCAGAATAAACTAAATCAACTAACAGATTATACTGTGAAAGTCATCATCCAGTAAGTTGCCAACACATGTGATGGATTTACATTGTTGGATTGGTTGGTTTAATTTTAACTTAATCTGCAAGCTGCAATGTCGTCTTCATAGCAAGCTAAACGGCCAACGGCGCTTCCTTTTTTAAGGATTGTTTACAGGGGCACACAGATGGGAGGGGGACGAAAGGAACCTGCCTCCCCCCCCCAGAAGCATTTTATGTATTTCAAATTAATCGATCGCCTAATCGTCTATTTTCGACTAAAAATAATAATTATATTGGAACATTTAAATCAATCATAATCTAATATATAAATTCAAACTGTATAACTATTTTAATTTATGAAATACACGGCACCGCACATATAATACTTCAATTTTGTTCAAAATGCTATATAATTGAATTTTATCGTCACACAGCAATTACATAAGTGAGGTTAGGTTCTCACTATTTCTTGTGGCTTCTACCTGTACCCGGTACTTTCAGTGAACGAGACCGAGTGCAAAATATATTCGAAGTGATTTAGAATCATACATTACAGATTACTCCCAAAATTGTAGCCAACAGTTACATGTTCAATGTATGGGGTTACTGTTGCCGCTAAACCAGTCCGCGTAGAGTGTACCAGGATCGGCGGTAAACGTGTATCAGAGTAGCCTACTTGCAACAGTCACCTCTACCAGGTACTTTCGGTTTCAATTTAGTCTGAGTTAAAAATCAAACGTTTTAATAGTGGTTTATAAAATTGCATGCTCAAGATAATGACCAAGAGCTTCATGCAACCAATGCAGAATTTTTTGGATCAACTGGCTATGATTAAAGTTAAGATAGTAATTTAATAACGAAATTGTTTTTTATACTGTTCTAAAATTAAATACACAATTACAGGACATTTTTATCTATCTCGTCATAGTCGGAAACAAGTTTCCGAGTTACGAATTTTCAAAGTTGCAGTTTATAGTTGAAAAGCACCAAAACCTGATATTTATCCACTTAGTAGTATCCACTTAGAAAGTTTTGTTAGTAAAGTGTTTTATGTAAAAACGCAAACTAAATAATGAAGTAAAATTTAAATGTAACTCCCGTTACTGTAGCTATTAGTTAACTTTCAAACTCACATACCTCTTATTTTATTCATATATCATATTCTTATCATGATTTAGCTTTATCTTGATTTGTGAATTAAATGTAAACATTTTGTTAAAGTTATGATTAAATTTTGTTTTAGTAAAATACACTTCATATAAACAACTTTCATAATTATAACGCTGTATAAGATTCTGTTGACTTGTGGCTTTACTGTAAACATTGTACACTCTGACCTAATATTTGCCCTGCTTTAATTAGTTAAAAAGTAGGCTACTATAAAATAACGATTTTAGGACCTAATATTTCTAAAATTTCGGACACCCCCTGCTGATATGGATGGTTTTCCATACTCTCGGCCCCCCGGACACCCTCCACAGAAAACATCTAAGTGCGCCACTGATTGTTATTGGATTTAGTGATGAAACTTGGGTTGGCGGCACAAGGATTCCATATATGGTAGTTCAAAGTCGAACATTTTTAACTCGATTTCTTATCTGTCAAGTAAACATTTTGTAATCTATTTTAAACCGACTACGCTTAGAACTTGAGTCTACAAAAATGTAATAATATGTGTTTATTGTGGTTACGGGCTTGACGCATAAAAAACGTTGCCAAGCAGACTTTTGGCAATATTATGAAAGGGACAATTCTTTTTACGCAAAATTTAATAATTTTTGTGAACAGTTTTAGATGATACGATGTGTTTATGAAAACTGTAGGTTTTTCTGATTTTGCTTACGCGGCCAGCGTTTTGACGATCCTTAAGCAAGTTTAGGTCTTATTAGGTACCTGAACGGGCTTTTTGATGTAAAATCATATTTGTGGTTGTGATTATTTTAATCTAGTAGTATGTAGTCAAAAATATTGAAAAGGTAATAAATGTTTCGGCAAGGCCAATTAAATATGAAAGAATTTTAATAGAAATGTTCCCTAAATATCAGTACCGGATGAGCGGAGCTGAGAGGCGCGGCGGGCGGCTGCCCAGTGCCCACGACACATCTAATAAGGACGGACACCTAAAGTATTGTACAAGGACCTCTAGTAATAGACTACTATTATTTATATTTTTAGGTATTTTGTACATCGTGTTAAACTCTTGAAAGTTTAGTTTTATTTATCCTCTAACTTCGATTTTCATATGAATTTAACTTAATTGCAAGACGAATCCGCTGGTTACGTTTTCTTTTTAGCATCTAAATATTGTCAAAAATATTGGTTAACTTTTTTAGATTAATAGACGTGATAAAACTTATTTCTTAAAAATAAAATATCGTTATTTTGGATGTCATTAATAAAAATATTAAATAGAAGTTTACTTTAAAATCAAAACATTTTCAAAGCCTTAACTGTTAAACATACAATGCATTCATTAATGATGTAACAATATTTACACTAAATATTATTCAATCCGACTGTCTCTCTATTAAGACCTTTTATAAGATATAAATATTGTATTCACCATCAAACTTTATAGTTTATATCAAAATAATCTCACAATAGCGATTTTGAAGCAATTTAATAATTGTCTAAAAGAAATGCTTGGGGAATGTCTACTTTACAACTTGGTTTTTACAATTGGGATGTATCAAATTTAGAAAAATATTCTCACTTATTGTATGGAAATTCAGTGAACTTAAATTCCCTATGTCTGATAAAATAAATAAGAAAAACATTTTTCTTGTCAATTCTTAAAGTGTACTGTTTGAACAGACACATTGGATAGATCCAGTTGTTTTTTATTTTTTATTGTGTATCAAAATTACTTTGCAACTTTATTACAATTCACGTATTAAAACAGTTGCTGGAGGTTAAACATACCCTTTTCAAATCTCCAATGAAATAACATGTATTAACTTAATATTTATCTTATTTTAATTAATTTGGTTAAGATTTAATGTGTAATTACAGGCTAGCTATATTGGTAGTCGATGCATTAATATTAATAGAAACAACAAGAATATAGGACTAAATAAGGCTACAAATTGTCATTCTCTATATTAAAAACAAATAATGTTGATAGTCAATTATAGAGCAGGGTTTAAGTTACAGCCATGTGGGCACAACTGTACTTGCAATAGTAAAAACCATTTATTTTTTGAAATAACTTAGACTATGGAGAAGCATGTAGATCCAGGGCAGAAAATATAGCTTGAAATAAATCGATAGCAAAAGCAATGGTATAATTAAAATCAATGATAGTACTTTCAAAAATATTTAGTTGCAAAATTAACTAAGATTTATTTTTGATTTCCTGGTGTTGGGTGGGGAGTCGAAACCCAAAACCCCTCCCCCAAATTCACCACTGATGGATGGTTGAGTCACAATCGGACAGTGGTATAATCATAACGTGCTTGTGTCACGTTGTGCGCCAGGTGATCGTCACTGCGATTTTCTTGCCTCTGTTATGAAACAACACACGATGCAAATAACGCACTGTAAGACACAAAATATATAGGAGAGTCAACTTACACATTAGTCGCCATGGCGATGCTGAGTTTATCACTTGACATAATATCACTGATATCACATACGCGCTACAGTAATCAGTAATCACACGCACGATACACTCACTACCGCTTCACGACCTCTGTACTGGCGATGTTGACGGCTACTGCAGTGCCGACACTGTTCTACACTGCCCCTCACGTTGTCGGCCGCGTGACTTGCCAGGCTTACCAATCTCTCTAGCATCTCACGTGTTCCCCTCCCTCCAACCTTCACAGTCAAGGAAATATCCATTAATCAACTCCGTCTCGAGGCTATTTCCTGACTAAAAGGAACTTATTATACGCGCTTTTCATCTTAGTTTTAACTGTTTAGTTTAACTGGAAAAGTTTCGTTCAGAACGTGAATAGTTAAGCCTACCTCAAAAACAGTAAAACAGCCCTGCATGCCTGTCGTATCACAGTAGTCAAGTGTTACAATATCAACACTATGGAAATGTTAATTATTGCTTACAGTGGAGTCAATAGGAATTGTTTGTTGAGTTTTCAAGCACGATACAATATCATTATACCAAGATATCGGCAACCATAGAAATGTATACAAAACATTTGTTGTAAACTTGAACGGACGATCGTGGGGGTGGTTGACCATTGGGGGACATGAGGGGGCTCAGCCTAATCCACCTCCTGATTGTAATGTTAGTCCTCCCTGGGAACACGTGCATATAAAATAAAAGTTAAACTTAGAAAACCCTAAGCCCTCGTTGTCGTTGTCCTCAGAGAAATGGCTTTGTTTATGTTTAACACATGTGAACTCAAACTAGCAAAAATAACCATTTATAGGCCTCCTCACATAAAAAAACATACTCCTCCTACAGGAGTATTAAGGTATCAAGTTTGGATTCTTCCTGAAACTATTTAGCTGCTAGTCTTAGATGCTCATGTATTATTTAACTTTCAACAGTACTAAAACATTTTATTCTCAACCGATCTAAACATACAACTATTGAATAAATACATAGGACTGTGTGTGTTGTATATATATATATATATATATATATATATATATATATATATGTATATATATATATATATTTACATACGTACATAACGACTGATTTTTTACTTTTTACATTTATTAAATACGTATGAGTGGTAATAGGATTTTACTTTTGAATGACCGAAAGTACTTGCTCCGCCGGGACTCTAACCTGGGCGAGCATGTTACCACTACACTACAGACCCCTTACTTCTTACGATTCAATGATTTTGTATTTGACCGTTTCTGTCACGTGTATTTAAAAAACTAAACTAACATATATATTCACACACACAAACACGCGCGTGGAATGAGTTAAATGCTAATAATATTAAATATTGTTAGTTTGACAGCCGTCTGCTAGCTTATTATTCTTATTTTACGTTCTAATAAAAAGGCTATAACTTAAGTGAAAATGTTAACTTTAGGAGAAATTTAAATGTTTCACACACACACACACACACGCGCGCGCGCGCGCGCGCGCGTGTAGCAAAGTAGCGGATCACTGAATATGTGATAAAATATATTTGTATGTCCAGTAACTTTGTGTAAGGTTTTGTAGCTCTATTTTAAATATTTTGAAAAATATTTAGCCGACCCGGGACTTTTTGGACACCCTGTATATGGGAAACATGGCAAAATCAAGTAAGGAACAAAACATACTAAGAACAAAACAAAGTAAAATACAATGCCCATAAATTTAAACTTTTTGACGTTATTTTCTTGATCATGGTGCCGGAAATATAATTCACTCTAACCAGCAGTAATCTGACACGTGCAACGGCAACTAAATTGCGTGCAAATGAGCGGGTAACTGCTAGCAGTGCAGATATAAGAGAGGATGTAGTCTAACATTTACTTTACATTTAAAGACAGGTATACAACTTAAATTAGTTGTCTTTTGAGAAAAGTATGCTTCTCAGAGCTGTGTATATATGCATATATTTTCTTTATCAGCTAAGAGGACAAATCAGCTAAGGAACAAAAATAATAACATTGAAGTCATTTACAATGACCATGAATATACACTGCTTGACTTATTTTATTGATCGTGGGAAGAAGGCAAACTCAACATTGGTGTCGGTAATATATAATTCATTCGAAACAGAAGTCCTCATACAGGTAAAAAACCAACGAAATTGCGTGCGAAGAAGCGGGTAACTGCTAGTAGTTATTATAAATTAAAGAAGTTTGCATATCAACTTATTGAGTAGATTTCGGGCTTGATTGTTGCCAATGGAAGCCCGTTGAGCGTAACCAGGAAAATTATCACCAATTTTAATTTATAATCTTCATTATCTAAACGTGAGACGGGTGAATTGAAATTCAATAGGATTATCACAAACCTTCAAAGAAATGTCTATAGTTTTAAATGCTAACTTTATCGCTAAACTCTGCTACATTGAAATTAATCTATATTTCCTTATTCCATTAAACAGGCCAATCTTACGACTGATCAGTTAAAATCTTTAATCTTTCCCATTATTATTATATTGAATTAAATTTTACTTAAAAAAAATCCAGTTATTTGAATCTCTGGATGCATTCAGCTCTCTTTAAAGTAGTATTAAGTCTGATTTTTATTGTGTCTTCGCTAGTCAACTAATTACTTCGAGCTATTCTCTTACTTGACTGTTTTGTTCAACACTCAGGAGGTTCAGCCAACTGATGTGAAGATTAATAAAGCTATTCTAATCCTTAAGGATATGTATGTCCTAAATAAAACATATTAATCTTCAATAGATTTAGGACCAATTTCGATTACTCAATTTGTTTAATATTTGAGAAAATGTACATATCTGCAACATGTAAAATTACTGTACTACTTTCTTGAAACAAATAATCTGGGTGTCATCATAATGTCTCCACAATTTACGCCGTTTCTATATTTTTCGCAAAGCAGTGACTTCCGTTGAGTTAAATGAGCACAATTTTATTCTCTTTTTCGATTTCATTAAGGCTTTTGTTGTCAACCAGGAAACTCTCAGGTTGACTTAAAGTGGAATATTTGAGTCCAGGCAGAGATATGGTATAGTTTTCTGGAGATTTTGTTTTCTTAAGTATTTTAATAGAATCTTTGCTCCGCGATGACTTACTGGACGTCTGGGTCTTGATTGGATCCCGAGAAAGTTTCAGAGAATATTTTCTGTCATATAGCATATTAATACTACTCTCTTTATTAATTTACAATTACATTGATTTTGTTTTGAATAGTACATTTTTTAACATGCCATAGCAGCTTCAGAAATAGAAATTACTAGTTAAAAAATTGAGTTTAATTTACATATTTATAAAAATTCAATTCTATACTTTGTTCTAAATTATTTAAACCCTTACAAATTAGTACGTTACCTGTCTGGTAAGGCATTTTACTATTTCCACGATGTTCTGAAGTTTATTTGAATACAAGCTTAACATTTACCTTCTATTACGTTTTATTTTTATGATTTAGTTTTACTTTATTCATGGAATTGGCGTAAAAAATATGTTCTAGTGTGAAAGATAAAATATAAAACGTAGCAATACGAATAGTGAGATATTATTAAAGAGATCACGATCTCTCTTTACTTCGTTTGTGGACTTGCAGTTTATGTGAGAATTTGATTAAAATATGTTATAAAATAAATTAAATATGAAAGTTATTGCATACATTCCAATATAGGGGAAAGGTGGGCATAGTGGCCACCCTAAGGAAAACTTATTTTTTTTTCAAGCTGTTATAATTGTTTCAAAAGAAATGAAAATTATTTATAAGATACCATATATAGTTTACACTCATTAAAAAAAAATAATATATACCTGTATCTTAGTTACTTTTTTTAAACATAATTTTTTTTGTCACGCCCTACCAAATGGCCACTTTGTGCCCGTTGGGGTAGGGCAAAATGGCCACAGGGTGGCTACTTTGCCCGATGTCAAAAATAATACTACAAATGCATTTTAAATACCAAAGTATGTATGTATTGTTACAAATTTAGTTTATTATTACATTGTCTACATATTTTGAAACGTGTAAAGTAGAAAATAATACAATAAAAAATTACTTTAGGCCTACAACTTTTTGCGATTTTGTTGTCTTTTGTTTGCAGTCTATTTACATAGGTCACAAATGAATTCATTATCATCCTCTTCACATCCGGCACACGCTTCATGTGCCCATTTGTGGCAACCCGAACACCGTATCCACCCTTCATTACTTTTAGATTTTGAGAACAAGTTCTGGCAGTACAAACAATCCGCGTCACTTTCATCACTATCTGATTCGTTCAGAAACAAAGCACGTTTTGCCACTTTTGGTTTCCTTTTCTCTTTGACAGGCTTCTTTTTTTTGTTCGCCAACTTCTTTTTTTCTTCTTTTTTCTCCAGTTTAATTTTCTTCAGTCTTTCTTTGTTTTCCTTTTCTGCCTTCGCTGCCTCAAGTTCAGCCTTGTAAGGGCTTGAGGTTAACACTGCAGCCGAACCCTTTTTCCTCTTATTTTGTCGTTTGATGATGTTTGTTTTAGAATCGGGATAATTTCTTGAGGGCTTACAACAAATGATGTACTGGGTATGGCGGTTGGACTTAAAGCAGATGAGGTAGGCCTACTAGGCATGGAGCTTAAGGCAGATGAGGCATTGGGTTTTAATGGACGTTCATTGCTTGAGGTATTTGGGCTTGAAGAGACGAGAACAAATAATGTTGTGGGGTCTCCGGAACCTAATATAGGCCCCTGAGGTTGTACTTGCATTGGGATCGGGATCAACAGGCCCTGATGTTGCACTTGCATTAGGGTCGGGATCAACAGGCCCTGATGTTTGCACTTGCATTAGGGTCGGGATCAACAGGCCCTGATGTTGCACTTGCATTGGGATCGGCATCAGCAGGTCCATCTTTATCAGGGTCCGGTGAAACTGGATTGATGTCAGCTGTTGGGTGTGACTGAGATGGATTGGGGAATTTCCGTTGTTGTAGAAGCAACAAAATCTGCATCAGTGAACACATCCCTGTTGATTGGCACTATGCCACACCTTCTAAATCCCTTAAACCGCAACAGTAGGAGTAGCAGCACTTAAAAATGATTCCCCGAGAAGACGAGACACTTGGTATTGAGTTACTTGCCTACCAGGGTTATTTCGTAAAAATCTCTCGATTGCTTGGACATAATAGGTGTTGAATGGCCCCATAAACGCTACGTCTAACGGCTGGAGCTTGTGGCTGCAATTGAGGGGGGATGCAAACCACAGTTGTATGGTTTTTCCTAGCCTTTTCGATAAAGTCAAGGTTCCTTGTGTGAGTTGCATGTCCATCAAGTACCAATAAGACGGGGTCGTCTTTTGAAGGCTTAGCAAAGCGCAAAAAGTGCTCAAACCATTGAGTGAAAATGTCCGTTTTGCATCCACCCTGATGGATGGCAGGCAAAAACTGTCCCTGGTGGAGAACCATCTTGCAGCTCAACTTTCATTCGCTGCCTTGGAAATATGGACCATAGGAGGTAATAAAAGTCCCTCCTGCTGACATTGAAACTACAAATGTCGAGAGAAACACCTCTTTCAGCAGATGTGAGTGAGCCAACTTGTCGTCTGCCTTTAAGTGCAAAAACCTTTGACGATTTAGTCTGGACAGTCATAAGTCCTGTTTCGTCGACATTGAAAACCCTGTGAGGTGGATATAAGTGGTTTTTTCTGGACATCCTCTAAAATGTCAAAGAACTTTTGTAACATTTACTTTGTTAAAAGCCTGGGCTCTTGCTGCCGAAGTAGCCTCTGGTACTCTCAACACCATTTCAGGGTGGCGCTGTCTAAAGCCCCTAACCCAATCTTTCCCAGCTAATTTTGTTTCATGGTTGAAATTATGTGTGATATTATTTTGCTCTGCAAGTTTGTAAGCAAGACTACGCAAATCATTTTAAAGTGATTCCAAAAAATCGTACCTCCATTTCTAAAAGATATTCTACAAGATGCTGTTTCTTGTTCTGCATTAAAAACAGGACGGTAGTGGCCAAGAACTTTGTTTGTTTCCTTAGCATGCTGGTTCTTATTAAAACCCGGCGTTTTCAACGTATTTCTTGGCACATTGAAGTTTTTTTGCAGCTGTTTGCATTGGCATACCATCTCTCACGGCGTTGATAGCTCGTTGCTTGCATCGCCTGAGGGTCCCAAGACTGCTGCTCGGTTTTCCGTTTGTATTTGGACACCATGACTCCAACTAAAAAAAAAAAAATACGTTGTAGTTGCATACAAGTGAATACCGTTCTAGGTCACCTAAATTGGATTTTGGGCACATCGACAATTAATATATTTTAAATATAAAACTAAATACTTGCTTTAGGGCACCTAAACTGGTTTCGGAACAGGTAAAACAAATAATATTTGTTTTATATTATATAAAATAAAGTATATTTTATATTAAAAACTAAATATTTGATGTCGGGGCAAAGTGGCCACGGCGGAGGGCAAAGTGGCCACGGCAGTGGCCACTTTGCCCTTTCTGACGCCATTAACAAAATAGCGACCTTGCACGTACATCTGTAACACCCAGCTCTTACTCCTACACATGAATTGATAGCCTAAATCACACTCTTTTTAATGGTTATTGTCAGCATTACTTACTAGGGTCGTAGTTATAGTTATAACAAGTAAAGCAGACCACTTACCTTACATCAGCAACTTGAAAAACAACACATTTGATGATAAAATCCGAACACGTAAACTGACCACCTTCACAACGCTACAGAACACTAATGGAGGGTCTCGCGCAGTAGTTGAGGCGTTGGCCGCTGCGTAGCAGCACTGCGTGGCAGAGAAATCGGCCGTGGCCACTATGCCCGCAGTGGCCACTTTGCCCACCCTTCCCCTATCAGAAGTTCGCCGCCAGTGTGTTACTATTTTATTTTTATAGGTAGATCAACTATAAGAGGAGTTTTGATAACATGTAATGTTGTATATGTCTTAGACAAATTTGGTTAAAACAATTCCGAAAAGTGTAACACTGACAGGGAGTGAAATTTAATTATTTTTAAGAAATAATATATTTTAAGATATTAATATGAGCAGTCTAAAGGTTTTTTTTACTTTTATTGTTTTGTTACTAATACCGCTATAGGTCTTCATTATTAACAAACCTCACTAATACTTGTTTAGCGTTAACAACGGAAGCGATTAAACCTGTGTTACGACTAGGCCTATTTTTTTTTTTTTTTTTTTACGATATGAAAATGCATTATGCACCGTCAGGGACAGATGTTCGCCCTGGTGTGTGGGACTCTCACCCACTAAAAACCTACCGGTCCAGGCATTGGAACCCCTCCCGGGAACGCATCTCTGCAACTACTTCAAGAGGGTGCCATCGTTAGCCCAATGGGCATTACTTCATTCTAAAATCCACCGACATGAGCTATTCTGGTGCTTTATAGCTGCTCTCATCTTTTTTGCCTTAGCACCCTCTTGCAGAACGCAGCGACAGCGCTCCACGATTCGGGACTGGACAACATCTCTTCTATAAGGGTCTCCGGCGAAACACGCCCGATAGCCGCCTCCAGCTCCCTTCTCTCCGTTTCCCACCTTCTACATTTGAAGAAGGTGTGCAGGGCATCGTCCGAATCCAAATCCCCGTACTGGCATTCCGGACTCGGGATCTTCCCCATTCTGTTAAGGTAGAAGCCGAAACAACCGTGCCCAGTGAGAATCTGGGTAAGGTAGAAGTCTACCTCTCCATGCTCTCTTTCGGCCCATCCCCTCAGATCACCTATGAGCCTAAAAGATCAACGTCCTCGACTCTCCGTCTCCCATCGAGTTTGCCACTCACCCACTGTGTACAAATACCTGTAGCCGTTCAAAAAGGTGACCAGTTGAGGTTCATGGCCGTTACTCGCTGTCTCTCTCGCCCCAAGTGTTGAAGCGTCAGTGGCAGTAACACATTAATTTGTCAACTAAGGATTGCAGAAATAGTCGTCATTCCGGACAATTACTGAGCACGACTGGGTTTTACTAAAACTGTTACAGTTAAAGTATCAAAACAAATACAACAAATTGAACTATGATACATAGTTCGAGTACGTTTGTACGAGTTTAACATAAGTTAAAATATACGTTGAATATTTGAATCAATGGGAGAGGGGGTGTTGCAACACACAAATACCCTTTGGTTAATCCTATGCTTAACCATGATTTTTTCTTCGTCAGGACAAGGCAACACTACGATGGCACTGGAAATATCTTAGACCAGAATTGCGTGACAAGGGCTAGAAGTGAACGCTTATTGACCGAAGTACATTTCCGAGACCTATGTATTAGTATTTTTAATTGAGGCAACAAGGCAGGCAGCCTAGCCGTGGCGTTGGAAATATACTTAATTCGAACCGGAAATGCTCTTATACCTGCAAAACATGATATAAAAGTCAGGCTAAGCTCTGATACTCTTAACCATGAACAGTGAAATTTGTACCTGAAGATATTTTACTAAGTAGTATGAGATATATGCATCTTACTGAAATAAGAGGAAGCAATCCGTTATGATGGTAATGTTCAAGCGTAATTAAATGGTTGTACTCAACTGTGATTGTATGTTTATATAGCTGAATAATATATTTTTCTTATTACAAGTAAAGATTCAGCCGGTGGGTGATTTGGGAATAAATGAATGAGAACGGTGACAACTTTGTTGTTCTACAACGATTATTATAACTAAAATCATATATTAAATTCGAAGAGATTTTCCATGTTAGTAACCCCTTAGTAGTAGAAAAACTTAAACATTTCATTCGATTATTATAAACTGAAACTTATAACGTATTCCAAAGTTCAAACTTTGTTGAAATTTTGATATGTTTACTGACACAATGATGTTCCCTTTCTGGGTATAATAATATTGACAGAGTGTACTGTAGGTTGAGGAGGGGTAGGCCATTGACAGGTTTTACTTTATAGTTACTGATAAGCAGCGTAATAAACCCGGCAGTGTTGTAATTACCAGTTGCCAGTTATTAGGTAAGTCACACATTTCTTTGAGTGACACTTTTGGCATAAAACTCTACTTTAATATTATCTGAACGTTATACATTCAGTTTCATTTGAAAATTACCTTACAATAATTTGAATAAAGACAAAATAGTTATTTTGGCTGTAGATTTTAACTTTGACTTGTTAGAAACGAACTCCCCTAACACTGACAGATATTTGAATTGTAAACTTAGCCTTAGTCTCATTCTGTGTATAGAATACCCAACAAAAAAAAAAACATTATGGTTGCCTGTAAAGTCGGTTTTACGGGCGAAGATTTTACGTGACAACGTCTTTTTCTCGGTAGAATATTTATTGATATGAATATTATTAAATTGCACAATAGGAACAAGGAATTGAATGAAAATAAGAATTGCACAAATTTTAACTATAGAAATATATTTTGTTTACTAAAACATTGTACATAATTTGAAATTAATTAAAATTTGTTATTGTAAATGGTAAAGTTGAATAAAACATTTACTAAAATTGGAATTTGAAATTCTTGCTAAACACAGTTAAATTCTAACTCCGCGCGTGGTGATTGGTCGGTTTAGTTCGTTTGTTTGGTCGCACTGTTATGACAGGTTAGAGGTTATAATTTGTTATTTTAAATGTTTGACTAGCAATACGCGCCGTTTCTTCTCAATCGACTGAATTACGATTGATTGCAGAGTGATTTAAACTAATAATTTACTTAACACTATCAACATTTGTCAATAGTATGACATAACCTATAAACTCAGTTTCTCAACTTTTGTGTCAATCTAACAATTAATCAATCAATCATAGTTTACGATAATGAAATATCAGTGTACAATTATTTACCTTTATTGTTGTAGTTGTTGTAAATGACGAATCTAAGCACTCCACATTTTCACGAATAAACATAGTTATCTGCTTTATCCCGTGCGGCGGACCCACAGTTATCTGCTTTATCCCGTGCGGCGGACCCACAGTTATCTGCTTTATCCCGTGCGGATCCCGTGCGGCGGACCCACTGGACGGGCATCGTAACGTTACCGGGCGTTACACTTTTTCATGAGTGACTCCGAGCCGCAACCTAATTTAAGACGTTGTCACGTCAATAACAAAAACTAGAAATTTATTCTTGGATAATTTTTTACGATATAACTACATGAACAACGTATAGACATATGTGTTACAGATTGAGATAACTGATCACTACAGCATTGGTCTCGCTATTACTTTTCACGTTACAGCACCAGCGGTTACGATAAATTCAGTTTCACAGATGATTATAATATAGACTCTGCACTCGTCCTGTCATCTTGCTCATTTCGACTGGAATGAGGTTTTTTCAGAACTAAAGTGCAAACGGCTTTGCATATGACTCTTTTACTATGGTAGGTGATGATATTGACAAATCTAGGAAAACAATATTATCAAATCATTTAGGGTTACTATCAATCAGATTAAACTAATTCGCGCTAGAGAAAAACGGCCTTTTAAAGTAATTCTTAAAATAATTATTGCACTTTAAGGCAATAGGCTATACAACTAATTCTACCAAAACTTCCAAGCGTGTATGCTACAGGTCTAAATTAAATAAATATCAAAATAATCTTACAATTTTTGGGTTGTAATTAATTAATTGCCAGGTAAAAATAATTACAATGGTTCATTTCCAGTAGAAAGTTATCTGCCAAATGTACCCAGTTAGTTACTCATTGTGTATGTTAAAAGGTCGCCAACGATTCTAACATGTTTTTCGCTAATGTTGGACATAACTTGGTGAGGTTACATAACACCGGGGGTACATTGATTATCGATGATGCAGATTACGGGCGGGACTCGCTATTCACACATCGGACTGTAAGTGAACCTGGTTATGACGGTGTCCCGGCTTCTACACTTAGAGACAATATTAATTTTTTCTCCAAACATTTTCTATATATTATAAACCTTAGCTTGGAGTATGGAATATTCACTGATAGTTTTGTTAGCTAAGTATTCCCACTTCACAAAGCTAACACATTTACTGCACAAATAACCAACGTCTCATTTCACTATTAAGCGTGTTCTCTAAGGTGGTGGAAGAAATCATCAAAAACAGCTTGTTACATAATTGCCTTCAATACAGTCTTACTTTAGCGGATTGTCAATACGGGTTTAGGATTGACACAAATATTTCAGACGTTCTTTTGTATGTAAACAAAAAACCTTGACCTTAAGAAAACGTTTGATAGTGTACATAGATGGAAATACAGTAAATTAAAAGTATCAGCTATTGGTGTAACGGAATGATCTTGCATGGTTCATGGGTTACTATACAGACATACAGCATATTGTGTCTATCTGTAGTGTGAATGGGGAAGAGCTTCCTGAAGAGTATGGAGTAGTTCAAGTACTTTGGGTCCTATATTACTTTTGACAATATTAATAACATTTTAAAACTGCAGATTTGTGGTAAACTACTTATTTTTGCAGTTTTGCTTATGACAATAACTATTACCAAAGGTAAATCTTAGTAGGACGTTCAACAAAATTTGATTCACCTCGTGACAATTAAAAAATGGATGTACCACAATGTTTTATCACTTAACGTTTCAAAAATTAAATTTATTCCTACTTCTCTTACATCAAATTCAGATAACAACTTACACAATTTAACTATTCATAATTGTAGTAATCACTATAGCAGTGCCTGTACCTGTAATAGAATTGAGAAAGTGTCATCATATCAATATTTGGGCGTTGTGTTTGATGCCCGAATGAAATGGATAGATCAAATTGATTTGTAGTAAAGCCATGTATTATGCTTATATTCAATACCTATATCTTATGGGCCTCAGGCTTGGGGTGCTTTCCCACACCTCAGTAGTTTAGCTATGGTTCAGAAATCTATCCTGAAAGCTGGTTTTGAGAGGTTTAGGAGGCACCACTCTGATTTATTGTTTCAAAAACTAACTTTCTGCCTATTAAAATTTCTTCTATTACAATCTTATTTCTACATATTTATAAACATTTTGATTCAATTTTTTCAATAACCCCCCACATATTCATAACACACAATATGCAAATTTTCCGTTCCAGATTTAACACTATTCACCCTAAAACCATTTGTGACAACAAACAGTTTTAATTTGAAACATATTGTATATTGCAATTATTCTACTTGTTTTAGAAATTTCCAGAAAAATCCAGGAGGTGTTAATTATTAGCAGTGAGGAGGCCAAGTCCCTTATCTCTGTAGACTACAGAAGGACATAGACTGATGAGACAGTCTTCCCTCCTCTCCAAACTATACATAGAAGAATCCATTTTCACTAAGCAATTATCCTATTTTTATTATGACTTTTCTTTGCATTTTTTCTGTTCTATACACTATTATTAATTATCAGACTATTAAATCATAACGATAATCTACTCTATGTTTACCATATGTTTTTTCTAATTAAAATTTTATAAAATTAATCCATACATTGTTCGAGATAAAAAATAATAAATATATAATTTTCAACTCAAAATATTTATTTATAAGATCTACACATACTCTAGGCTTCTTTTAATTTTCTTAATCCTACAATATTTAGGCAGCAAATTAAATCTGAAGGTAAATGCTGTTTTTTTATTTGAATTGTCTCTGTTGATTGTGATGTATATATTTATTAGTTTTGTAATATAAGAAGTTTTCAGAACTATTATACACTGATTTTCTCCAATTGCTCCATTTCTTCTTTAATATAAGATATTTACTTCTGAATGTTCAATTATATTTTTGAGGAAATAAATACAGGATTTTATTTGATTTTTACTGTGTCATTTAACGAATTTTTATTTGATATTTTTTATAAAAATTATAAAATGTATTACAATTGGAAACTAACATGCTATTGTGCACAGTCTCAAAAATATCAGTAACAGTCATTTTTAGGCTGACGTGTCAGATACTTCTGTTTCACTAAACAGCTGATTCCAATTAGATGTACAGTGAAATATCAATCAGGTTTACCAACATAGTAGGATGAAAATTTCCTTCAGCTAACTACAAAAAAATTGGTTTTTAAGAATTTTTATGAAACACAAGAAGGAAGTACAACATATTTGGTATTTTTGTAGTCTTTAAAAATAATATACTTTCTTTAAATTGAGAAAAACTTGCTTGTTGCATTTTCAACTACAAAATGGAACGATTTCATTAATAAGTGATGAAGTTTATAATAACCCAGAGTGATCAACTTAGCGAAGTTTTTAGTATGTTATAATTATCAAAGGTGACAATGGAAAACCCAAAGAGATACAAATCTGTGAATCATTCACCAATTTTATAATATCAGAGATCAAACTGCCTCAGGAATAGAGAATACCATTCTACAATCCAGAGAGGAAAAAGGGCTAGACATCTTTAAATGTAGAGGTGAAGGGTTTGGCGGAGCAAGTGTAATAAGTGGTATTCAACAGAGAATGCTTCAACATGAGCTGCAAACCCAGCAGGGATCACTTCTGGCTGGTTTATACCTACCAGTTGAACCCACCACTGGGCACAGCAAAAACCGATGTGCCACTTCAATCTGGGCAACCTTATGGATGTCCAGTAGCAGCAGCACATCACTAACTGCAAATGTTGAGATTCTGGGGTTCATGGGCAATTCGATAGGTCTAGTCTACTGTGGAAGATGACTGTTGGAGTTGGTGGGGTTTGTTCCCTTACCTCAGAGGTTCTTGTTAACCTCAACAAGGGTGTGCCACGCCCTGCCTACTTTGACTGGAGAGGCTGGTTCAGAGCTGGCCTCCCCCTCTTCCGGGATGACTTTGAGATGTAGTGCCCTAATTCTTCCTCATGGATCTCGATAGGAGGCGGCCCCTTCTTCCAACCTTACCCATCCTGAATATTCTATCACTCCGGAAGCAGCGCAAAGGTTCTTATAGGACTAAGTACAATTTATAAGCTTCTTGTCCTAAGAGAACAAAAAAACAAAACAAAAAACATGAGCCGCACAAGCTAATAGAGGAGTTCAAAAAACTCAAAAATTCAATAGAGAAGTGTCGTAGTGTTTTGAAACTACTGTTGTATTTTTTCATTTACCTTTGAATTAGGCTAATAATGAATAAACTCGAGCAATCCTTAAAAAGAGGAATTTATCGTTCTTTTATCACAAGTTCATTGTTCAATGTTACTATAAAAAAAACTATTATATTAATTCCAAATTAATTTTTTTATCATTTGGAAAATCTAAATATACAAACACACATATATATTAATGTATTTGGTTTTTGGGGTGGGGAAGAGGTACTTTTTCATATTCCTGGAGCCGCATTTGCTTATTTTGCACAGGGGCTCTCACAGGTCTAGCCACTGGTTAAGAGACAACAGTATTGGTTCATTGAAAAGTAGAGTTCCTTTAGCATCTGTGACAACTGAAAAGAGTAACCAGCAGCAAACAAAGAACATGTCAGAGGGAGAAAAGGGAATCACCAAACAACTTTCCATAGAAACTCAGTGTTAAACCCAAAAGAACTGTGACAGGTTGTGAATAAGTGTTCCACCACAACACAACCTGTCCCACACCTCTCTTTCTTTTCCCTATGCCTGATTCAAGTTAAACTAATGCCTATTATTGTTCCTTTTATAAATATTTTATTGCCAATTTGTTTAAATAATTCGTTTGAAAATATGTAAATCCCATTTATTAATATTCCCAAACTCAACTACCCATATGAGTATTTCCATACTTACTTTATGTTCACTTAAATACAAAGTAGTTTGGGAAGCAAGGTGCTTTAATAAATATAAATGTACAAGCTTTTCAACAACCACTTAATAAAAAATCTGCTGCCTGAGCATGTAACTCACTATGACTCAAATCCATTGATTGTCTTTTTTCTTCAACATTGGCATAAATAACCGAATTTTCATTACTCACTATGTTTAAAAACTATGTCACCTTCTACATAGTACCAGGTAAACAGCTTTAGATCTGACCATATAATTTTTGTTTTGAATTCATTAATCAAAAGTTTAGGCTCTATTTGGACATAAAATGTATGATATCCAAATTTCTCAGCTACAATTTCAGACACTAGAGTTCTTTATATCTGTGGAAAATGCTAAGAAATATTTTGTGATCTTTGATCTATTTTGTGTCTGTGTATTTTAGATTTTCCCTAACCTTATGATTGGTTTGTTCAACGAGGGCATCGTTAACCACAGATGGTAGACCACTTCGCTTGTTGTGTTGAAATTAGTTTGTCCTTTACGAAACAACTGGCAACATTTTTTAACTGCAATAAAGCTCATAATGTTTTCCAATCACAGAACATAGTAATAAATTTCCAATGGTTGTTTCTAAGGAAATCTAATGAGGTTACAAACTTCATAGTTGGCAGAGAGTTAATTGCAATGGTCATTTTGAAGAGAGTATACAAGTGCTTAGAATAGCACAGTGAACTACATTGTGACTTAACCAGATGCTCACTGGTGTAGCAACACAGCGCCACCCAGATCATGTCGGTACTTTCCACCCTCTTGATAGTCAGATGCCTTGGCAATAACCTATGTCGATAAGCACCATTCACATAATATGTCTCATTCATAGTCCATTTTATTTTGTGTTCAAAATGAAAATCTTGTCTCTCATTATATCCACCTTGCAACTTCTGAGAGATATTACAACTTCCACGAATGATTTAGTTTCAAGAATATTTTATTCAATTACCAAGACACCTGTATTAATAACGGTGTGAAAATACATTTATATTTTCTTAACTTTATAGTGGGTCTTTTATTTTGTTGTAGAGGACAAGGCAGTGAAACGGCACAATTTCGACTCCGGCTGACGGACTTGATGGGGAGTTAAAAGAGTTAGGTAAATGTTCTTGAGCGTCTAGGCAAGTGGACAACAATGTCACACCAGCCTTCCATGGTGCTTTTTCAGTAGCCATGGAGCGTTGGACGAGTACACAACATGTGTTTGCTGTGAAGACGTATTACAAAAACGCGGATAGTGTGATTACTGCTCAGTGCGCTTTCTGTTGTGAATTTAAACTATCGCCACAGGCACCCGTACCATCAAGGAAAGCTGTCCTCCTTTGAGCGAATAACTCTATGGACCTTAATATATCTAAATGCGCTGTGATGACCTTTTCAAGATCTTTACACCCTGTCTCTTCAACTACTCTCTTTACAACACCGTTCTTCATCGAGTAGATAAAATAAAGGCGTCATCACAACACCAACTCTTCACCCTGCTGAGCACATCCAATACATCTGTAATAGAGCAAACTCAACTCTTGGATTTATCTTCCGCTCTACTCGTAATCTTTCAGTAGACGCCCTGCTGATCCTCTACAAAGCACTTGTTCGTCCTCTCCTGGAATACAACTCTTCCATCTGGTCACCTTCCCAAGAAGGACTCAAAACACAACTTGAAAGAGTTCAGCATTGTCTTGTCAGAACAGCTGGGTTCAGAGATGGCCACCACTACATGAATGTTCCAATTGCTGGTTATCAACTACAGCATGGCCTTGCTCCTCTTGAGGCTCGTAGAAAGAAAGATACATGATCTTATCTTTCTCCACAAGATCATCATCGGAAGCATTGATTGCCCGCAACTACTCAACAAAATCTACTTCCATGTTCCTGGGCATACGAGACTGCGAGACACCTTTGCAAGACTGTACTACTCAACGACCTACCAACAACAGAGTACGATACCTCGACTTCTACGCAGCGGAAATGAGATGGGACATCTTGTTGACTTCTTCTCCACCAGCCCTGCTAGATTTCGAGAAGAAATCATCAAATTAGTATATGGCACTCTATAATTCTGTTTCAACTATACCTTTTTTTCTGTTTTTACTCGCCTTTTTTTAGTAGTACTTTGTTATATATTATAGTCTTTGCATTGAAATTGTTCGATATTGTTGTTGTATTTTTATAGTTTTATTGATTATTTCATGTACATGTATGTAATGGTATTGTAAAAGTGGCGATTGCCGTGGAAATAAATAAAATAAAAAATAAACAAAATAAAATAACTTTGAAGCCAATACTAGCACAACAAAGAAAAGAGGTGGTAGTGAAAAAAACTAACCGGATCTCAGAGAACATTGATCGTGTGCACTAAGCATCAGGACGAAGTCCGCGAAAATCAGTGAGTTGGCACAGCGCAGAACTTGGTCTCAGCAGTCGATCAGTGAGAAGGATGACTTTTTTTTCCCTTGGGGCGGCCTACTGCCATGCACTTAAGCCTCAAGGGCTTTTTGCGCACCCCGGAAACACACCATGAGGCCCACCAGTCTACAATATCAGCAGTTCCACAAACCACCGAAAACAACCTATCAAGTCCTCCTGGGAAAATTCACCACCCCTGTCCAAACTACCAAAGATGGCGTACCGCTCTCTTGCTATTGCGGGGCAATCAAAGAGCAGGTGCTCAGCAGTCTCCTCCTGCTCATTACACCTTCTACAGAGCGGATCCTCCTGAAGGATGCCGACTCTGTGAAGATGCTTCCTCAGGTGACCATGCCCCGTAATGAAACCAATAACCTTAGAAGACATTGATCTGTTTAATGAGAGATGGTCCGAAGCCACCCTGGAGGAACGTGAACTGTAATACCATTCTACTCATTCTCAAACCTGGATGCAACCTCCACCTTCTCTCATTGCTCCGCAGGAATCCATTTTGAGACAACCCTAGAGAATTCACACCTTGGAGCACTGCAGAACGGTTGAGGGCCCGTCATAATTGTTGCTGAGCCCTGGTTGGCCAGGGCATCACAATCTCATCCATACAAAATACAAAATAGTACAAGTCCTGACTACACTAATCGCTTACTAATCATGAACTAAGCGATTAGTATGGGATTAGTGTAGCGACTACACTAATCCATGAAATTCATGGGCGGACTACAACTCAGACACTGACAATGTGTGAAAAAAACCAGACTCCAACTAACACTAAAAAAAAAACAATTGTTTTTGAGGTATAAAATTTTCCCAGGAGGGTTCACTTCTGGCTGGTTTATACATTACAGTTGACCTCACACTGAGCGCAGCAAAAACCGATGTGTCACTTTAATTTGGGCAATACAATCACTAACTGCAAATGTCGAGATTCTGGGGTACAAGGGTAATTCGATAGGTCTAATCTACTGCGGGAGATGACTACTGCAGTTGGTGGGATTCGTTCCGTCAAAGGTCAAAGGTTCTAGCTAGCCTAAACATAAGGGAGCGGCACCACCTGCCTGCTTTGACTGGAGAGACTGGTTCCCCCTTCTTCTAAAAGGTATAACATTAATTTCCACTCATGAACTTGAGATTCGTAATAAAACAATTACCGGTATCCTTTATTTGTAAAATAAATTATTGGTGATTGTTTAAAATCTTACCGTTTTACTGCCTCACCTTGTATACAAAACAACATGGCTGACTGGGCTACAGTCTTAGTATAGTGACCTCCAGTGAAAGTAGTGTTATAAGTGGTAATTACTCAACAAACATTACTTAACTTGTGCACAAAACCTTAACTGGAATAACCATAAGTCTACTCACCAATTAAACTCCACCAAGGAACTTAAATTTACAACAAAAACTCAAGAAAAGTAAAAAGCTGACCTACTTCACAATGGCAGCATATTAATAACGTTTTTATCATTTTTATAAAGAACTTCTCAAGAATTCACTAAGTAAAATATTAACTCAATCAAAAAAGTTCTTTTTAGTCTGAGTTGTTAATAAAAAACTGACGTCTAATTTATAATTCAAATTAACCTAAATGACCAACAAGTGACGTCACAAGAATTGGCCAACACACAAGTGCTGAGAGTCTCCAACTCATCAGCACCAGTGACAATTGCTAGTGTGTCAACTCGGACTGGGAGCAGTAACCCGCTGCTGCTGAGTCTTCAGTCCCCACAAACTGACCTCACACACTATTCAACACTGCTGTATACTACCATCTCACTCTCACTGCTTGTCTAGATTATTCTACTTGACACAGTACTTGATTAAACCTGACAATTAAATAAAATTATACATTCCTTCTGACACACTTCTATTTTGAAGAACTGATTCTGTTTATATGATATAATATAAGAGACTGACTCACTGTTAAATTATTTGCCTCTCACAAACTCTGTTTTTACCTAACACCAACCTGAATAAATATTTATCATTTTATATAGTTTATGACTTGACAAGGTGTTTCAGTGGCACTGAGTACTACCAGAGAAAAATTTAAAACAAATAGACAGCTCATGTGTCACAGCAGATGCTAGTGACATACACCTGCAAACCTCAGCAGCACTGACTTGGCCATTATGCTTTCAAAATCAAAATGCCCCCAAAAATTACCCTGTGGCTCCTGCACAATTGGAGTGAAATATTCAGGGATTAAAATGCACTGGCCCCTGTAATATGTGGCATCATGCTGGCTGCTAGAATATTCCTGTAAAAGTTCTAAAACAATGGACTGATAGCGAAATAAATATATGGAAATGTAGCAATTGTAAAACAAAGTCAGAGTCAACCACACTAATTACTCCCATACTCTCCCAAGTGTCTAGATCTCCTGTATACTTCTATATATGAACTAGAAAAGCAGTCTAAATTAAAATAATTTTAATAAAATTGAAGAATTGAATATTTAACCCAAGAACTAGAAGTGCTACAAAGTAAAATTCAAAAAGAAAAGCAAAAAGAACTTGGAAATTCAAATTATTTTTGAAGACTATGATCAAAACCAGGAACACCTCATTGAAGGACCGATCTATTAAAATAAAAATCTTGAAACACAAATTTCTCTTCTAAAACACAAATGCAACACAGCTAAAAGATAGTGGTAAACTGGAAAACTAGAAGTAAGGTAGAAAATGGGACTCAAACCGCAGTGTTTTTGCATCACAAGGGGACAAAACTTAAAAGTCCACCAAACATTGTGTTGGAGTTGGCCCAGATAAAATCCAGACAAGACAATTTGGAGACCACACTTGTACACCTTAATGACCAGCTTAACTCCCAGCCCAATGTTTCACAAAGACCCATTCTTCACGAACAGAGCACTCAAACTGCAATAACTCCAACACAGACAACCTCAAGATGCCCAAAATCCACTCTACAAACTTTTTTCAACAGAAGCTCACTTCAAAGTACGAGAAAAATTCAACATAATCAAATTGAACACATGAGTGTCTCACTTCAACAGTACAAAATTTGCTGCCAGCCAAATAAAAAAACCACCCCATTCCTTGTAATAGCTCCCAGACATTTGACACGCTTAAGCTAAACACAAAAATTCTACAACCAAAAAATGTTGAAAATAACCCCTTACCCCTAAATAAAGAGACACCATCCTTGAAGAAAAGGCCACCTTGCTCTGCAACCAAACTAGGGACCAAAACAATAGAAGAATTTTACAACAAAAACATTGAGCAATTTAAAGCTAAGTATGTAATAAACCACTCCAATGACAACTCTTCTTCTTTTTTTATTGAATGACAGCCACAGAAAGCAGAGAACTTGACCCCCAACCCAGCAAAGAAGAAGTCATTTAAAAAGAAAACTGCTAATACTACATCAAAATGTGCAAGAGGCAAGAAACAAAGTAGACAGAATATCTCATCTACCTCAAGATATTCAAACCTGACATAGTCATCTTGAAGTGAGCATGGTCTGAAGTCTGAACTCTTAAACTCTCAGAATACTTCCTCAAAGAACACTTTTGCAGGAAAGAAACCAGAAAAGGAGGGGTTGCCATATATGTGAAAGACTCACTACAACAAAAAACAGACCCACTGGAGATGTCACATAATTGCAAGGAACTCGTGTGTGAGGTGGCTATGCTCAGAAAAGCGGGGTCGGAAAAACAACACCTTTACATCACTGGCATATATAGATCTCCAAGCGAAAAGGCGAATGAAGCCTTAAGACGTTCTTTCTAATATCATTGAAGAAACTAAGGCTGAAATAAACGTAAACAGCCTAGTGCAAAATAATGAATCACGAAAACTTGAAGAAAATACTGGCAGGCATAACATGATCAGATTGCCTCTACCACCAACCAGAATTCCACCTTCTCCATAGACTGTATATGCTCAAACCTACTTGCATCCAAAAATCAATGCCACAGTAATACATGCAGGCTTGTCAGACCACACAGCACAATTGAGTGCACATATCTCTTGAAGCACAGAAAAATCTAACCTTATACAACAACAAATGAAAAAAGGATAATATCAACAATCTTAAGACTTTATTGCACAATGAGGACTGGGTTGGAGTATTTAGAGCTGAAAATGCTGAAGACGCATACAATGCCTTCTTAAATACTCTGGTAATATACATGGATGCAGCTTGCCCTAAAAAGAAAACCAGAAATAAGAGGAATCCAAATTTCAACTACAAAGACCGTGAATCTCTTAGACTGAAAGAAACTTATCTTCAATGCCTTAGAAATTACCAGACCACAGGAAGTGACCTGCATAAAACCGACACAGCCTTTAGACTGAAAATGCTAAAACGCCAGGCATCATCTAACTGTATAAACAGAGCTGAGAATAAATCAAAAGCAATCTGGCAAATAGTAAACAGTGAAAGGAAGAGTACAGATCAAGGCAAATAACAGCTGAAAATGAAGATAAATGGAGAGGAAACAAACTAATCCAAATGAAATCGCTGAAAAGTTTCAATGAATTCTTCACAATGCTGGCCACCAATGGCAAGCACCAAAAAGGAAGACAACTCACACCCCATGTAGCAAATTGCAGGCTCACTCAACTTCACAACACCACTGAAGAAGTACAAGCTATGATTAAAAGCATGAAATCCAAAACCTCAGCAAGGATTGATGAAGTATCATCGAAGTTACTTAAACATTGCAGTGAAGCCCCTACACGCCCCCTGGTCAGGCATCATAAATAAGTCACTATCATCGGGACTCTTTCCATCCACCTTGAAAATTGCAAAAATATATCCTAAGCATAAAAATAACTGCCAAAAAGACACCTAGCAACTATAGACCTATTTCACTAATCTCCACTTTCTCCAAAGTAATAGAAAAAGTCGTACTAAGAGACTGATGGACTACCTCAAACAACAAGACTTGCTAACTAATAGTCAACATGGGATTTTGAAAGGCAGATCCACAACAACTGCAATTGCTGAGCTGGCAGAAATCGTTTGCGATCAGCTGGAAGCGGGAAAGTTTGTAACTGGCATAATGCTTGACTTCAGTAAAGCCTTTGATTGTCTGGGGCACAACCTTATTCTACAAAAGCTTCAAAGCCTGGGTATTAGTGATCTGCTTACAGGTGGTTTAAAAGCTTTTTGGAAGAACGCACCCAAGTGGTGGAGATAAGATATCATAACAAAGGAACAACACAAAACATCAGATCCAAACCGTTACCTGTAAGCCGAGGAGTGCCACAAGGATCAATCTTAGGGCCCTGTACTCTTTATTTTATTTACCAATGACATGCCTCATCTTCTAAATACCTACTGCTCTACCTTAATGTATGCCGACGATACGACTTCTGCTCACTGGGAAATCTACAGAAGAACTAGCAATTGATTCATATACAGCACTAAATATGGCTTACCAGTATTGCCACTCCAACGACCTAGTAGTCAATATGACCAAAGATCAAACAACTGGCATTTGGTAGAAGACGAGATGAAATTGCAGCTCTTCCAGAAGTTGACATGCAACCAAGGCAAAATTTCTTTGGTGTGTAACAATTAACAAAACTCTTTCATGGACTCAGCATCTTGACAACCTTTGCAAGAAACTTACACCAGCCTCTTTGTCATTAAAAGAATTCACCACATCAGTGATTTAAACACTGCAAAGACAACTTATTATGTCCTTTTTGAGTCTCATCTGAGGTACAGCATTGCTATATGGGTAGGCACTACAGTCACTAACCTACAAAGACTTCTGATCCAGAAGAAAGTAATAAGAAACTCTTAAAGGCCTAGGACCAAAGGACAGCTGTCGTGAAGGTTTCAAGGATCTTCGTATCTTGACAGTTGTGGCCCTCTACATCCAGGAAGTGATTATGTTTTGTCGACATGAATGAACTCCCTCTGGGAACAGATGTAACCAGTACAACACTCAATATGCTGACAACTTCATCCTGCCAACACACCATCTTTCACTGTATGGGAGGAAGCCGTCATACATGGGATGCAAGCTTTACAACCTGCTGCCAACCAAGATAAAGACTCAGATGGGGAAGAACCTGAAGATGGCACTGAACAGATGACTGGTGACCAGGCTGTACTACACGCTGGAAGAATATCTACATGAAACATGACCATCTTAGACATCAAGACTGCTCGACTCTAACTTATATTCTGTAAATGTGCAACTTTAACATTGTGTATTTTGACACCAATACATTTCTCTACGAAAATTGTAAATAAGAGATTTTGACTTTGACTTTATATTAGCAATATTTAACAGGTTTCTATTAGCTGATTGCAGTTATGGTGGCGTGAGTGAACAAAAGCGTAGCTACGATAATACGGATTTATCAAAACTCTGTTTTTTACATTAGCTTTGTTCAGAAAAGTCTTGCTGTAAAGATCACCATGCATACTAAAGCAACTACATCAAAATAATAGCCTACAACAGTCAATTAATTTTAAGATAGTCAAATGCTTGTTTTAAAAGTATAAAAACAAGTATTGTATACATATTTCATATTGTATTACATTAGTCTCCACTCAGAAAACACAATTTTTATTTCATTTCAAATATTTAAATATCAAATTGTTGAACACTATAACTTTCTGTAAACTTAAAAAAAAGCATTTATCCAATAAAAAACAAGAAAAACGTATTTGGGCAGTCCATGAGTTATGTTCCCCTTTTATAAATAAATATAAAAAAGGTATATAGAAAACAATATTGAAATGAGCATAACTTTTTCCATGAACGAAACATATATAATTTACTTGGAAATCTAAAAGACAAAATTTTTAGATGAAATTAAGTGGAATTTAAAAAATGTTGTGGGAAATTGTAACAAAATTTACATTGCTCAAAATAAAAAGGCCTATTAAAAAAGAAACAAAGAACATGACATATGTTTTAAATACATGTAAATGTTATAAAATAAGCTAATTGCCTATGCATTAGGATCCGATAAAATCTGTTTCAATTCAAAATTCACCTATCCTTTTAACAAAGTAAGCCATTTCTTTTTTACTTATATATAATATATATTACATTTTTATTGATGTACATATTTCATAAAGTTTTATTTAGCTGATAATTGTTTTTAAACTATAAGAATATAATGTTTCAAATTGTTTGAATTCAAAACTCACAGGGCATATTTTATGACAAAAGGCCTTGCACATTACATTTTAAATCATTGGACAATAATTGTGTATTCGTTGTAATAAAATGGTTTTTTCCAATAAGAAGAGCTCCAATGAAATATAGTTTTTGATTTAGACAATTTTTAACATAAAACTCATAAAAAGATCATGTGCATCAATTAATAATATTTTTTGATTGCCACTGTAACAATCACTTTCAAAAACAACTTCTGTTAATTAACCAATAATATGGTTTTACTGTTTAAAAGTAAAAATGTATGAACTCTTTTAAGAGTTCAGGGTGAAAGGATTTAGGAAAATAATGCAGAATCATAATCTTGACACAATTTTAATTTTTTGTGTTTGGTACAATAAATTAAAGCAATATCATAATACTAATTACTTTCAAGCAAAATTAATTTTAAAATATTTATATATGTATATATTTGAAATAATTTTAAAACCAAACCAGTATAACATAAAATACTTTTAACAGAATGCCCATGATTAAAAATGACCACCAAACTTATTTTCATATAATATTCTCATGTGAATAGATAAAACTTAAAAGTAATATAAATTTACATAGTTTAAATCATTCTAAAAACTACAGGTTTTACCTAAAATATATAACAAACTAACAATCTGCATTATAGAAAACATCTAATCCAAACAATGACACAAAAAATCTGCCTCAAAGGTATTTAATTTGAAAGGAATGCAATTTATAGCTTAAACAGAAACAGCAAAGTTAAATGGATTAATAAATATCGCATATTGTGAAAATGAAATGTTTATTTTAGATTATCAAGCACTTAAATAAACAAACACAATAACATAACAGAATATAATAATACCAAAGATCCTTTGCCTTTATTGTCATTTTAATCACATCAGGCTGGAAAGAAAAGAAATGTCAAAGTACATAGATATAAACTAAATAATACAGACAGTGTAGAACTACTTCCAGAAGATTCACACAGAAATATACAATTTAAAAATTGTAGGTCCATAAAGAAAAAACTATTGATAAAAGTGTAAAATATGTATAGAAGTTATATTAATAACTGGAACCTATATTATGTAAAAGTTATATTATATATAAATTACAAAAAACAAAAGCAAAATTGTAACATGCCTGCCTATGGTACATAATCCTTACAAAATCCTGAGTCCTTTTGGATTACAGAAAACAGATAACTTTCAATATGAAACAATAGCAATATTAACAATGAGATGAACCCGTATAAATGACAGTGAGTAGAGGTTTTAGCTATTGTTGTAGTCAAAGTAGTCAACAGCAGGAGTATCCGTGTCTCCACCAGTCCCCAGGCCCTTGGCTGCCTGGTTGAGTGTCACTCTCACTGGCAACACCTCACTGCCAACACATAAACACTTTACAAGTTACAAAACAAATAATTTTATTTACTGCATATTTCAGTATATACAGGGTGTACATAAAGTCCTGCACGGGTATAATATTTTTCTGAACGATAATATTACAGAAAACTGATAGTTCCTTCAAAAAGTAGATTTTTAGGTGTAGTATTGATGTACCAAATCTTATTTATTTATCTGGTATCGTTCAGAAAATATTATACCCGTGCAGGACTTTATGTACACCCTGTATATCAGTATATTTAAATGAAGTATGAGGGGGTTATTAGTTTTATTTTCCCATCTAACATGGTATTGTGCTAAAAATTAATTAATTCTACAATCTTCTTACTATAAAAATTTCCACATAATTGCAGCTTAAAATATCTTAAACACAACTTTATTCTCTCAAATAGTTTTAAAATATCTGTAAAACAAATGTTATGCTCTGCTCTGATTGACAGCATTAATGTAACATTTCTGTTGTTTTCCCCTAAAAATAAGTTTTTTTTTTCAAAAAGTATATTTTTATAGATTGTTTTGCATTTTTACAGTACTGGAAAATTACAAAAATATTTGTGGGTACATTATTTTAGTTTAAAGTTAGAATTTTTATTTTGAGGACAAGATATTATACCTCTGAGAAGCTGATTTCTGACAGGAAGAGTTTAGGATGGGAAGAGGCACCTTTCGTAATCCCATCTCTCGTTGAACTACTTCTAGTAGACTATAACTTGGAAGCCAAGCCTGAAAAAAACCATAATTTAATAGTTCTCTTCTACAAACAAGGTATGGTTATATTTGATAGACTGTCAATTACAATTGGGTCATGAAGGGAGCAATGGGGCAAATGGTAAATTGTCTTTAAATAAAATAACCTTTTTTAACCTTATTATGTGCATCCTCATGGGCCACTGGCTTGTTGCCAGAATCTTATCAAATATAATACAGAGAACAGTTGGTATAACACAAGGTCGACATTACTGGTAAAAATTACAATAGTCGCAGACACAATTTGAACCGGCACTATCTCTAACTCAAACCTAAAGTTGGACACCCTAAATTACTCTGACAATAAAAATAGTAGTATACAAATATCCTCTCTGATACAAACATAGTAAGATACAAAACTACATATACAGTGTAATATGGATTCCTAATTCCTAGTTACCTAAAAATCTTTTTCTCATTTGAAATTCGCTGATGGATCTTAGATAAATCAAACATTAAGGGACCGCTAACAGATCATCCACAGAGTCTTAAATAGAGATTAATGAAATCATTTTAACTCCACAAAATAATTATAAAACCAACATTTTATACTATATATTTATAGTATCCTATTGTTATATTAAGCACTGATAGCAATCTTCCACTTAAAAACAATGTGAAACATCTGAAATATGCAGAAATCCACGTCATCTGATAAGAACTGCTGATTTTAGAAAGTTGTCAGAAATAATAAAACACTGTAATACTTGTAGAACAATTTATGGAAATCGATATCTGGAATTCTTAATGTTTAAACTAACATATTTAATGTAAAAATACATAACATACGTTCATATAGTGGAAATTTTATTTTGTTTTTTCACTTCAAATAACACTTTAACACTTGTTCTTGAAGTCTCTTCCATACCAAAATGCCTCTCACTGAGAAATAATTTTCTTCTAGGAATGGATGTAGAAAAAAAACCGATGGCTGTGTTGTGCGATACTGTTTGAACAGTTATTACTTCTTTCCCTTCTTTATCCTGTTCTACTGGTCTTGTTCAATATTTAATTTAATATAGATAAGCATAATCTAGCCCAGACGCATTTAGGTATAAGAGAGAGAGGGAGCGTGGTCCCAAATCAGTCGTCCGCTGTTCCAATCAGCGCCACACCCCCTGATATCTTAAAGGGTCCTGTCCTTGAAGTATTCTGGGCGCTCTTCCGCTTTGCGACTGCTGCCCGTTCGGCGAATAGCAGATACCCCTCTAACCAACCAGGGCGATAGCGTCCCCTGGAGCGAGCCGCTTCCCGGCATTCTGAGTGGAATCATCGGCCGGAGACCATGTAGCTCTACAGTTCGTGGGTCACTCTTTGTGCTCGACCCTTTTCGTATTGACTTTGTTTTCAAGTGTTTTTCTTTAATGTGCATTACCATCCTCCTCCCACACTCCTTTGGAGGTAATTTCAGGGTATTAGTGGAGAAGACAGTGTCCAGTGCGGATTATTCGTCGTTCTACCGCGGCCGCCAGCGGTGACGCCCGTTCTCTACGCGCCAATTACGTCGCGCCTAAGCACTCCTGTCGTTGCTGCTTCCCCCTGTGGATCTCTACACACAGCGAGTTTTCCAAGGTACTGTTAAAACTCCATCACTTGTGTTGTATTCTCCTCTCACCTCTTGTTACCTGCCCACTTTCCCGCCATTCTGCACATTGTTTTATTTTTATTTTCATAATTGGTCCTCCGATTATTAATTTTTAACTTCTGCCCCGTACATTTTTGGTCCTCCGGGCCGGATTATTGTGAATCAGTCCTGTAGATTACAGTAATTTGTGTTGTAATTAATTAATTGTAACAGGCGTCGTTACGCCATTTTGAATCTGCCGTACCGACGCTACCGGCTTGTATGGTGGCGCTGCGAACGTGTTGTACTGGTAACATTGTTTCTTCTCTCGCGCAACTGGATCGTTGACGTCAACAACTATTACGTAATTGTCCGTAGGCAGTCTAATTTTACGACCGCCCCTCAACAGCTGATGGCCCGATCGATACTTGAATGCACGGCCTCCGCTGCAGTCAGCTGTACCGGTTTTTGATACTGCATTTCTCTCGCCGTAACGGAACTCTGTTTATATCTCTGAATAGAGACTCGGACACGAGTCCACCCATACTCTCTCTCACATTAGTAATATACTAGTAATGTATTTAGTTAACAACAGGGCAATATCTGGTTTAGTTAATTGACCACTCTTTCTTTGATAGTATTAATTAACTCACAATAATTCTCCATTCCATTAATGTAACTTTGTGCTAGTGGAAATTTAATTGTTCCTTGTAATTGTTTCTAAAGCAATATATTGCTCACTATTCAATTTGCTATTGAATAACATTTCGCTTTGTTCCATTGTAATTTACTTGTTAAATAAGCAACCAATTAATTGCCATTCTAAGTTCTCATGTCAATTTAAGATTTAACTTGAACTGATTTGCTCTCCTTTTCATTTCAATTATATCATTGTTGTTTCATGTTCTAGCGTAAATTATGTTAAGAAGTGTTAGATTAACTCTCTGATCGATAGTATTGGTGATTGTAGGTCAATTCTATGGTGTACTCTTGCCAAATTATTGAAAGCAACATTTCTTATCTCTAACCTACATATTAGCTACTTATTTCTCTACACTCCATTGTATTTTTGTCAATTTTATTTTAAAAGGTTCATTCACCGTTCTCTACATTGTGTCTCTTTATCAACCTGATTAACTTAGGATATCTCTCACGGGTTACTTAATTGTTTAATAACAATTATCACTGTCTCTCTTATATTATTTTTTACTAATAATTGCTCCATTTAAAATATTTTCTCGCCTTAGGGTTACATAACATTGGTACTTAGATTAGCTATTAAGGTAGCTTAGGTGGACATACCGGCACTTAATGTAATCTAATTTTGTCTTATCTCAACTTAACTTGTTCCCCCCTTTCGCTTACATTGATTTGTTTACATTACGGTATCCCTCCATTGTTTTTTAAATTATCTTTGTTAATTGTCTCATTTTATTGTTTTTGTGGCACTATCGGGAAACCTTTGGTAATTCTCATTTGTAAAACTGCTTTGCCCCTTTCGATATCACAATGGCTCCCAAGGAATTCAAATACGAAACTTATCGTAAATCAACAGATCTTATCAAATCTCGTTTTGCTTCTCTTAACGAAACCGTCACGAAAATCACTACCAGCGCTCCACCTTTGACACCAGTTCAAATCAGACAATTAAACACAGTGTTCGCGGAACTAAAGAAGAAACGCGCGGACTTTGAACTTAACCTTCAACGTGTCATCGAAGGTGACAGTGAAGCAGCGGATCAAGATACTCTTTCCAAAGATCAGGATGAGGTTAACGACCTATATGTCGCTATTTCTAGCTTGATCGAGGTTCATCTTGTCACTGAACCCACAACTCCCGCGTCCTCATCACATTCTGATCATCCCGCGTTGTTCCCCACGACGGTAACTGGAGTCAAGTTGCCTAAATTAAACTTACAGACGTTTGATGGTTCTCCTATGAAATGGATTTCATTTATCAACCTGTTTGACACTACAGTACACCGCAGTGCTTCACTCTCTAACGTCGCTAAGTTCCAGTATTTACTGAGCATATTGGAAGGCGAACCTCTGAACTTAGTGAAGTCGCTCAATCTCACCCCCGCCAATTACCTCATTGCTTATCAGTTGTTGCGGGACAGATATCATAACATACGCCGCCTCACTACTCTCCATCTAAATTATATACTTGACATGCCCGCAGTCGCTAGCAACAATGCTAAACAACTTAGAGCGTTCATAACAACATTTTATGAACATTCAGAGTCCTTGAAAGCCCTGGACTGTGATATCGCCTCTGATAATCCTCTATTGTCAGCTCACTTGTTGCGCAAACTTGACAGCAAAACTGTCCAGAAATTGGAACAGTATCGTGAGTCCCAAAGAGAGCCTGGCGCCGCTCCGCATTCCCTCCCCAAGGTCACGGAGATTATAACATTTTTAAATCTGGAATGCTCCCAGATTGAAGACGCTAGCCTTCACACCCACTCTGAGACGAAAAATACTGTCTACCTCTTCCAGACCGAGGGTTGAAAAGCGTGTTCAGTTCGCCTCCCCCAAGCAAATGAATTTGTTAGCTACTGACGCTAAAATTAATTCAAACTACGAAGCTCTTTGTTTTTTGTTGCCGGAAATCTGGGCACAAAATTTACCAATGTCCTCTGTTTAAGGACAAGTCTCCTAATGAGCGGTACAACCTCGTTAAAGGTAACCAGCGGTGCATTTCATGCTTGGGAAATCATCCGATTAAAGAGTGCAGATCCAAGAACACATGTTCGACTTGCCACAGGAAACACCATTCGCTTCTGCACTTTAATAACAGCGCCGATAGGCCTAGCTCTTCCGCCACTGCGCCTCTACCCCCCCCCCCCCGCTAGCTGTCAACACAACACTGACTTGTGCCGCGCGCTCCACCTCTCTCACTGAAACAAGCACCGTGCTGCTCTGTACAGCACTGGTCAAACTCACTGCCCACAATGGCCAGTCATATATTTTCCGCGCCTTATTGGATTCTGGCAGTATGTCCGACTTTGTTTCTGAGCGTGCTGCTCAGCTGTTAGGCTCACGTCACCAGCCTTCTAACCTCACTGTCATTGGGTTAGCCCAAAACATGACTAACACCAGAGGGTCACTAGATCTCAATCTTGAAACATTATCGGGACACTTAATTGCCCAAAACCATTCCTTCCATGTACTGGAAAAAATCTCTCTCGAACTTCCGCGGGTAGAACTTAACCCGGAAGTACTCATGCGAACAAAATCTTTTGTTCTCGCGGACCCGACCTTTGGCAAGCCTGGTCCAATCGATGTCCTCATCGGCAACTCTCTCTTCCCTCAACTGCTTACCAATGAGCGACACTCTCTCGGGGCGAATATGCCTTCTGCTCTTGGCACTATTTTTGGATATGTGATTGTTGGAAGTGCGCCGTGTCTCTCTACCGCGCAAAGAACCTCTAATCTCGCCATCTCTCTCCTCTCGACCACAGATACTGACCTCCACTCCTCCCTTCAACGATTTTGGACACAGGAAGAACTTCCGATCTGTAGTAAAAAATCGGAAGAAGAAATCGCGTGTGATAAACTGTTTGAGACATCGCATACACGTGACTCGGAAGGTCGCTATGTAGTCAAGCTTCCCTTTGTTGACAACCTCGCCCACACTAAATTGGGAACGTCAAGGTCAACCGCCGCTCATCGCCTGGAGTCTATGGAGAGGCGGATCCACGCCAGAAATAACTCCCCCCTGAAGGCGCTCTATATCGAGTTCATGACCGAGTACGAGGCGCTCGGACACATGAAATGTCTTCCCCATCCTGATTTATCTGCTCCGCATTATTTTCTCCCACATCATGGGGTAGTGAAAGAGTATAGTAGCACTACCAAGCTTCGTGTTGTTTTTGACGCCAGTGCCAAGACCGGCTCAGGCCTATCCCTCAACGACGTACTTCTCACCGGTCCAAAGTTACAAAATAATATTTGTGATATCCTTCTCCACTTCCGGCTGAAAAATTTTGTTTTTTCGTGCGACATCCGGCAGATGTACCGCCAAATTAAGATTCATCCAGACGACCAAAGGTTTCAGCTCATCCTTTGGCGTGAAAACCCCTCCCTTCCGCTCTCTACTTACCAGCTGACCACGGTGACGTATGGTATGAACTGTTCACCCTACCTCGCCATAAAAACTCTCCGACAATTGACACAAGATGAAGGTTCCAATTTCCCTCAGGCAGCTCACATTCTGAAACACCATAGCTATGTGGACGATTTGATAGCCGGAGCGTCCACTGAAGACGAAGCTCTCCAACTTCAACATCAGCTGATCGAGCTTCTCCGCTTAGGCGGCTTTGAACTGAGGAAATGGGTTTCTAATTGCCCAAAATTACTTCAACCATTGCCTGCCTCTCATCAAGAATCCCCTGTGTTTCTTCAACCTTCGTCGGACCCTCTGTTCTCCATCTTAGGTATCCATTGGTCACCTGTGACAGACTGTTTTAAATATAACCTCAACTTCACATGTGATGCCCCGACTAAGCGGAAAGTGCTAAGTCTGATCGCTCGGATTTACGACCCGTGCGGTTTTTTGTCCCCTTGCATAATGATAGCAAAGCGCTTCATGCAAGTGTTGTGGACTTCCGGTGTATCTTGGGATGAACCCTTGTCTCCGGACCTCGCGCTAAAATGGCGAGACTTTGTGATCGACTTAAAAAACATTGTTGAAGTGTCGATCCCTCGGCCGATAATGGCCACCCCCTCTAGCTCATGTGAACTACATGGTTTCTCGGACGCATCCGAGACCGGTTACGCCGCTGTTGTGTATATAAGGTGCATAAACACTGATAGTGAAGTGAGTGTGACCCAAATAATTTCAAAAACTCGTGCTGCCCCGCTAAAACGAGTAACTTTGCCGCGATTAGAGTTGTGCGCGGCTCACCTCCTGGCTAATTTAGTTCATTATGTACAGTCTCAGTATTCCAGTGTATTAAGTATTGACTCTACAACTTTGTGGTGTGATTCGACTGTGACTCTGTCCTGGATACATACTCTCCCTTACCGCCTCAAAACGTATGTAGCGAATCGTGTAGCTCAAATCCAAGAGCTCATTCCTCCCTCTTCTTGGCGTCATGTGTCTAGTGCTGACAACCCTGCAGACTGTGCTTCTCGTGGGATCCTCCCTTCGGAACTTGTTCATCACACTCTTTGGTGGCACGGACCCTTGTGGCTGCAACTACCTCCTCCAGATTGGCCCACACTTCCAGTTTTTCTCCGCTCGATGATTCTTCCTTGGACGAGTTGAAGCCCGTTCCGCTGTCCGTCTTCGTTGCAGCCTCCCAGCCTCCTTGGGATCTACTCACTCGTTTCTCCTCCTGGACCAAGCTGCTCCATGTGTTGGCGTATCTCCTCCGGTTCGTCTCTCATAGCCGCCGGCAAGAACAACATGTGGGTCCTCTTTCTGTCGTCGAGGTGCGAGCTGCTCAACTTCGCCTCTTCCAATTAGTTCAACGAGAATCTTTTCCTGATGACCTGGCAGCCCTTCGAGACAACAAGAACTGCTCCATCAAGCTACAGCGCCTTGCTCCCTTCATTGATGCTGAAGGACTCCTCCGTGTTGGTGGTCGACTAAAGCTTGCTGACTTGACGGAAGAAGTGCGCCACCCCTGTATTTTGCCTAAATCTCACCATGTTGTTAACTTACTAATAGACCACACTCACCTACAAAACTTACATTCAGGGGTTCAATTAACCATGTCCCTTTTAGCCCAGCATGTCTGGATTCTCTCTGCTCGTAGTGTGGTGCGCTCGCGCATTTTTCAATGCCTCCCTTGCTTTAAACAAAGACCCAAGCCTTTGTTCCCTCTCATGGGTGATCTACCCAAAGCCCGCATAATTCCCGCTCGACCTTTCTTGTCGACGGGCATTGACTATGGTGGTCCCTTCAACGTCAAGATTCACAACCTCCGCTCTATCCGACACACTAAAGCTTACATCTGTCTCTTTGTGTGCCTAGTGACTAAGTCTGTACATATAGAAGTCGCCACTGATCTGTCCACGGACGCATTTATAGCCGCACTCACACGTTTTGTTTCACGTAGAGGCCTATGTACCGACATCTATAGTGACTGTGGTACAAACTTTGTTGGTGCGAGAAACTCTTTACAGCAACTAATCACTTCCTCTGGCAAGCTCCAAATTCACCAATTTTCCCTCGGCCAGAAAATTAACTTTCATTTTAACCCCCCTGCAGCTCCCCACCATGGCGGCCTCTGGGAAAGCGCCATTAAGAGCGCCAAATTTCACTTGAAAAGAGTTCTGGGCACCTATGTTCCCACTCTTGCCCAATTTACCACCCTCACTTGCCAGGTGGAAGCAATGTTGAATTCCCGCCCGCTTACTGCGCTCTCCAGTGACCCCAACGATTTACAACCTCTCACTCCGGGGCACTTCCTGATTGGAGCGCCGCTAGTGGCTGTGCCCGAACGCAACCTTGCAGATTTGCCGGATAACAGGCTGGCTCATTGGCAGCTAGTGCAGGCTTGCTCCCAGCGAGTGTGGAAACGCTGGAGCAGGGAGTACCTCCATTCCCTCCAGCAAAGACTTAAGTGGGAGCGGCCCTCCCGAAATTTACAAGTTGGCGATCTAGTATTGGTCCAACAAGACTCTCCCTCGCTGTGTTGGCCCCTCGCTAGAATAACTAAGCTTTTCCCTGGACGTGACAGTGTAGTGCGTGTGGTAGAACTCAAGACCCCCCAAGGTACCTTCACACGCCCGGCAGTCAAAGTGTTCCTGCTGCCGTTCTTGTCACCAATAGCTTAAGTCTATCTCAACACTTTAGGATAGATAGTTAAGACCTAGTTTAAGATGTTAGTCTTTAGCTTTATTTCTCATGTTCTTTCTCGATCATGCCACTTTGATTTGTTGAATCCTGATGATTCAAAGCCGCCGGTATGTTCAATATTTAATTTAATATAGATAAGCATAATCTAGCCCAGACGCATTTAGGTATAAGAGAGAGAGGGAGCGTGGTCCCAAATCAGTCGTCCGCTGTTCCAATCAGCGCCACACCCCCTGATATCTTAAAGGGTCCTGAACTTGAAGTATTCTGGGCGCTCTTCCGCTTTGCGACTGCTGCCCGTTCGGCGAATAGCAGATACCCCTCTAACCAACCAGGGCGATAGCGTCCCCTGGAGCGAGCCGCTTCCCGGCATTCTGAGTGGAATCATCGGCCGGAGACCATGTAGCTCTACAGTTCGTGGGTCACTCTTTGTGCTCGACCCTTTCGTATTGACTTTGTTTTCAAGTGTTTTTCTTTAATGTGCATTACCATCCTCCTCCCACACTCCTTTGGAGGTAATTTTCAGGGTATTAGTGGAGAAGACAGTGTCCAGTGCGGATTATTCGTCGTTCTACCGCGGCCGCCAGCGGTGACGCCCGTTCGCTACGCGCCAATTACGTCGCGCCTAAGCACTCCTGTCGTTGCTGCTTCCCCCTGTGGATCTCTACACACAGCGAGTTTTCCAAGGTACTGTTAAAACTCCATCACTTGTGTTGTATTCTCCTCTCACCTCTTGTTACCTGCCCACTTTCCCGCCATTCTGCACATTGTTTTATTTTTATTTTCATAATTGGTCCTCCGATTATTAATTTTTAACTTCTGCCCCGTACAGGTCTTCTATTAAGGCATCATCTGTCTGAAACTAGTTGTTTTCCTCTTTGTCATCAGACAGCTACTTGGTTACATTATCTGCTGTTAGGGCGTTGTAATGTGTATCAATAAGCGTTTGATTGACCACATCTCACAGCTGATTTGTCACTTTAATCAACAGTAGTTATTTCATTTGGCATAATGTATTTTTACTGTTCCAATCCAGGATATGCTACCAATTTTTCTACAGACAAATAATAGCTTTTTCTTTGAAGTTTACTCAAACATTGGTAAGTGAGTACACCATGTATTTACTCTACACAAATAATTATTCATAGTGTTCTGTGTTATTTATTCTTTTAAGAATTTAATCACAATATTTTAGAAAAAACTAAGTATCTTTTTGTACTGCATGTTAATTGCTTGAATTAAATTCTGTTCCATAGACTGCAAGAAAGTGTTGCAATGGGAGGAACAAACATCACATGAACAAAACTGTGTTTTAAATTTAACTTCTCTTCATCTGGGTGTTTAACTGAATGTATAAATTGTTCATGAAACCATTGATAGCATCGATAAAATGGCTTTTGTAACCAACTCAACAGAAAGTTTAACATTCATAAATACCCAGAATTTTTTATTTTACCAAACATTAACATAGTACTTTCCTGTGTATGGCTTGAATTTGAACAAAGGCATAAAAATAACCCTATGTTTAGCCATGTTTTTGTCCAGAAGCACTATCTTATTTTAAGTTTGTACAAAAATATCTAACATTTGGCCTGTATTGTGTAAAAGCTGAAATAAAAATGTAAAAATGTGAGCTGCATCTTTAAAATTATTTTAAATATGGCTAGTTAATGAAATTATCCAACATATTATAAGTGTAAGTACTATCCTACACCAAGTTTTTGGTATGAATCAGTAATAAAACACAGTAGTTATCGTATTCACAAGCCAATGTTATACTGTATAAACCCATATACAGAGTGAGTTTTATGTCCTGGCACACCTGGATATAATTTAAACGGTCCGAGATATCTATGTGAAACCTTGACCCTACCTATTATAACATATTTTTTCAATTTTTCAAGTTGTTGAAAATTTTGCCACCCTTTTCTAAAGGGGTAAAGGGGGGCAACTAAACATTTTCAAATACAAACCCCTATCATGTGACCCCTCATTTTAAAGGGAATAAAAAAAGAAATCCAATAATCTAAACTAGAGGTCTCTACGTTTATTTTAACAGATTTTATGACAAATTTACAATAATAAAATCAGTAACTGTCTTGTCCTGTTTATCGTAACATGAGTCAACACTAACGCAAATTCTAAAAACAGTTACCTGTTTTAACCCGTTTCTGCCCAAATTATTTTTTGTCAGATTTTTTGGTGGCCTTTGGTTATTTGCTTTATTATCAGTTATTTACTATAGTTTTTAGTATGAAATATGTAAAATTTAATAATAACAATAAATTATAGCATGTCGACAGTGGGCATGAAACGGGTGCAGTTAGAGAATAGAGGCTAATGTAGACATTTGTCGACAGTGGGAATGAAAGGGGGTGGTTTTAAAATAAGTTAAAAAATGAAATAATGATGCTTTTATTGTTCCATTACAGTATTTATGAATAGATTACATATCAGAAAGGATTGTATAAGAGATTACTTCCTCAGGAAGTATGGAAAAGCCTCCGCACAAAGCACATGGCATCCAACTTGACAAGTCTTGCACCGTTTCCTTGTTGCTTTGGAACACAGTGCGCAGCGAATTTGCTTTTGAACTGTTTTCTAAATGATGATCTTTTCCACTGGAATCGGATTTCAGGCAACACCCTACTGGATACTGTCTGGCTTGGCCGTCCTGCAGAGGATCGATGGCTTGTGCATGTTCCGCATGTACGTACGGACAATGTAGCGGGTGAATCCAAGAAGATCTAATTGTTCTTCAGCTCCTTTTGGCGTCATTCTGTATAAAATCCAAGCATTATTCATACTCACATTCAGCATGTATGCAACCATTGGCCAATACCACTTTTTTGTTGCGAATATGAATACGGTAGGTAGAATACATTTTCCATCTAGCCTATCCCACCCCACCCATATTCATATTGTACCAATTGACACAGTTTGGCTGTGGCACAACGATGTGTTTTTTATATTGCTAGAGGACCAACGCTTTGCTTTCCTCCCCTCAGGATGAACGCCTGTTGCTGTCGACGCTATAAGTAAAAAACACTGTTGTCCATGTATCTTACAAGTGTTATGTTGGTGTCTGTGTCAGTTATTTGATGGAAAGTACCTCTTGGTTCTTTCTTGAGATCTTGAGGTTTACGAAGAGGGGCATCCTCAACTCTGTCTACCCTTATGGTCCCTGTACCATGATATCCCCTGTTTTTTAACGCTTCAAGCAGTTTTAAAGATGTAAAGAAGTTGTCGAAAAACAAACTATATTTTTCTGTCCTGTGGGAGTTCAGATATAAGATCAATGACAACTGAGCCTCCCACACACCGAGCTCAGGAATAGTTGCTCCAGTCCGCTTTGCCCTGATACGGTTCCGCTTGAATAGCGTAGCCTAACCTTGTAGCTAATATCCCAAACTTTATATCCGAATCGGATAGGCTTCCCATGGATATGTTGTTTCAACCCGTGCCTTCCAAAATAAGGTACCATGGATTCATCAATGGATAAGTAAATGTCACCTGGGAAGTAACGAAGCCATCGCTCGTTCCAGCATGCACATAACAGAGCGAACCTTTGGCAAACTTGTCATCTTTGTCTAATTTATCATTTTCACAGAAGTGAATGTTTTTCAAGATATCCTGAAAACGATTACGTGAAATTGCTAACTTTTCCTTGGGTTTTCTTCTTCAAAAACAACATCTACGCTTACTACACTGTCATCTTCGTCCACAGGTTCCTCAAATTTCTTATCTTCTTCTACTTGTTCCACTTCTTCTTGGTCACTTTTTTTCTTCAGGTATTCCACCAATTCTTATTGTAACTAACCCATCTTCAGTTAATTTTCTTCCTATCAGCTCACCACCAGCTCTGAGTTGGTTGCCAGATAAATGATTTATGTTGCCACTATCATCGTCATCGGGAATCACAGTCACTGAGGGCTGGATTATCTGGTGGCTCAATAAAAAATGTTGGATCTATAATATTTTCACTCTCTTCCAATATATTAGCGATGTCAGCTACCGTCAACCTAAAAAAAACAATTTGTTGTAATGGACATCGACCCCTACCGCTGGTGCCCACTGTCGACATTTGTCGACATCAATATTTATGATTGTAAAATCGATACCCCTAAAACAATATTTTACACGTTCAACACAGTAATCATACGTCATACACATATCTTATATCACTATAAATAGCGTACGGTAAAATAATATTATTATTTACAAGGTTGTAATACACTTACCTGTCTATCAGTGACATAGTGAGGCTGAGAGTCAATCAGTAGAGTTGTTGACACAAAAGCACCAAACTAGCCACTGCCGCGGCGCATCAACTGCTAGTTCAGAGATACCAAACATAACAGCGGGATATTATCGTAAGAGTCCTAGACAATCAAAATTTCCCACAAAAAAATATTAAGTTGCGTGTCGACAAATGTCGACAGTGGGAAGAAACGGGTTAATGTAGCAGGTGTTCAAACTGTTCACCTTCGGCTGTTTGACAGTGTGCTAGACGTGTGTAAAAACTTGAGACATGATAGGGATTTGTATTTGAAAATGTTTAGTTGCCTCCCTTTACTCAATTGTAAATTTGTCATAAAATCTGTTAAAATAAACGTAAAGACCTCTAGTTTGCATTATTGGATTTATTTTTTTATTCCCTTTAAAATGAGGGGTCACATGATAGGGGTTTGTATTTGAAAATTTTGTTCCCCCCCTTTAGAAAAGGGGGGGCAAAATTTTCAACAACTTGAAAAAATATGTTATAAATAGGTGGGGTCAAGGTTTCACATAGATATCTCGGACCGTTTAAATTATATCCAGGTGTGCCAGGACATAAAACTCACTCTGTATTATGTTTACAAAAGAGGTTTGGTTTAAGGCTAAAATTGATGAAGATATGAAGAGTTCAGGATATTATGTTATGGGTTCTTAACAGAAAATTGGTAATATCAAGTAATATACCTTATCTCGCTGTGCAGTGGCTACAACATTGCGTTTTGGCTCAGCATCATACGCCACTGATTCACAACCAAAGTGGGTACAATACTCATGAACAAACTGCCGCTTATCTCTGTTCATAACTTCAAACGAAAAGCTTCTACTCTTCTGCTTGGACTGTAAAAATAACATATTTTATTCAGATAGTATTACAATTCTAAGAGTCTGAATACAAATAATATAAAAGTTTAATTGTCCTAGAGTGTTCTCAGTTAAAAACTATTGATTAGAGCTAACTTATGATAGGGTTAGAAATTAATAATAACTTGATATGAACTGGAAAAATACAAATTTAACTACAGATTCTTTCTATGAATGATATAATGTTCAAACCAAATTAAATATAATTTATATAATGGACAGTAGGTATTAATTTATGTAACAATAACAAACTTAACTTAAACCTGTAATCCAAAATGTAGAATCATAAATACAAGACTTTGTAATGAATACCATGATAACTCCAGAGAATTTGTTAAGCTATTCTACAGAAAATTAGTGAATATAAAGAAACAAAATTGAGTTTAACTCAGAAATCAGATTTTATAATTAACAAATAGTTTTCCAATTTTCAACAGTTCAGGTTCTGAAATTCTTAGTATTAAAAAAACCCCTTTAGTAATAATATATAAACAAAATAAAGACTGCAGAACAGTAGTCAGTAATGCCCACCCACTACTGCTGCATTCAGTGGAGTCATCCAGTCATTCTCTCAACAGCTACTTTTCTTAGCCAACATCTTGTAAATTATCTTTCTATCAACCCTTGTACTGACCAGTTGCGTTCCTGTAGGTTCACTTTGCAGTGGCCAGTGACTCATATCTCATTGCTGAGTAATCTTCGCTTCTATGGTGTACTTAAACCATCAAACAAGACTTTAACCCTGACAAATATGATATCTAACTGCTCCCAATGAACTAAGCTATTCCAAATAGATATTGAAATTTCCAATAACCTTATCATTTGACTTTAGAAACCCACAAAGTAATTGGAGAATTAGTGCCAGCTGTGAATTTGTGAAAAGGTAAACAATTACCTACATTCACTAGTATTATAGCAAAGGAAATTTTTATTTTGTGAGCATAGAACTGGCATTACTGAAAAGAGCAGCTCTTTCTATCCAAAATAAGCAGTTTTCATTACAAATTTAAAGGTTTTCATTATATGTTTAAAAATTGGTTGCTCAAACTGACTAACTAAAAAAAATCTGATAAGATATTAATGATTATCATTTGTCCCAAACTTGTTCACGAATGTTCAGTAATTTGTGAAGATAAGCTTTTCTATAAGGGTAAAAAGTAAGTACAAACTTATGTTTAGATTAATTAAAAATAGCTGGTATTGTCATTTGGTTTGTTATCAAACAAATCCATCAAAGGTCACTAATAAATAAATAAATTGTAATCAACGTTTAAATTTCATAAAAATTCACTCTTTTTTCATTACCCCTCATTATATGGCAAGTGCTTTAAATAAGTGGGTAGACACTTTTGAATACCTTAAAGCATAGGTAGAAGAACATAACGGCATACTAAATGTCGTGAAAATTAGTATTTTTGGCACCATTTCTCAATCATCAAAGATAAAGCCAGAGTATAAACACAAAAAACTTACACATTTAAAAGAGTGACGAAGCTTGGTTTAGCAGCTATACATCGCGGTCGGGTGGTCTGCCTCACCCTGTATAGTAAATGATATACATGTTGTGTTAAGTTTTTTGTATGACATATAAATTGTTGTTTATCGAGTAAAACACAATTTTGTGATTACTATGATATAACACATAGTGTAATTTTGTCAATTTGCTACATTTTGTATATGACAAAATAACTTGCAAATGTTACATATTTTTACATAGTGTTTCATACTTTTTATTGTGTGAATTCTGCATCTTTTGGATATTTTGGTAAGGAAATACTTTGGAACACAATCAGGGAACTCAATATTTGTGCTAAAATTGCACAGTAACCACTATTTTATGTAAGGTAAAGTTTCACATGAATTCTATCTTTCTCTAACGAGATTTCTGTTAAAATATTTCATTAATATCCCTTTCCTGTGATTAGACCAATATCCAACAAGATAAATATCTGCCTATGGAGAGATCAGATGCAGATTCATATGTCATAGTCAAACCACTTTATTCTATAATACAGGGTGTAACAAAAAGGTTGGCTGGCTATGTATTTTCAAATTCTGTGTGTCATTCTAAGCTAAAAATGAAGAATAACTTTTAGCTGCTAGCCACCATTTTGTATTTTTGATTAATTTTTAGCCGCTAGCTGCTATTTTAGTTTTGATTAACAAATAATTATCTCTAAAACTAGTAAAGCTAAAGAAACCAAATTTGGCATATAGATTTGAATAGTAATAGGAAAAAAATAAATGTGTTATTTTCTTTAATACAGTATTAACAAAATGGTCTCTGTTGAACATTTTTAAAGTCAAATAACAAAATACCAGTATAGTTATAAAAAGTGTACTAGACACCAAGTATATTGAAAAATGTATAACAACTCTAACGGTACTTTCAGAGGAATTTGTCAAGAAATAAGTGAGCACGGCCACTTTAAAGGTACGCTTGCACAAGCCGTGAGCTACAAACATTTTGTCTTTTGATAGGTATCAGCTGTTTCACATAAGTTATACAATTTTTAAAAGATACCAACTGATTTGAAATTTTTATAACAATTCCAACATTACTTTTTTCATTGAAATCCATCAACGCATTAGCACACATGACCACTTTAAAGATAAACTTGCCAAACATGTCATAGTTGAGAGTTATCAGTTGTTTGTTGTTCCTGGCTTTTACAAGAGTATCTTTAACCCTTTGAGTGCCAGAGCATCGCTGTCAGCGATCCCGCAATATATCCAAGAAATGCCAGAATTGCTGTTAGCGACTTCTGCAGTAATGCTTATATTTTATTATAGTATTTATCTAAATTGGCTCAATGAATATACATACGCATTCCAAAGGCTTCAACGTAACTTTTGATGTAGGTTTTTGTTGCATTCTGGTTAGATTCTGATTTTTACGGTGGTTGTAAAGTGAGCGCGTCAGTCAAGTTTAGAATCGACCGCTACGCGGACGAGCCGTCACGTGTTTTGTTTGCACTGTTATTTATTTCACAAATTGATATTGAAAGTTTTAAAGTGTAAATGGGTTTGTAGTGTTAGTATCGTCAAATTATTTCGTTTTTTGTGTTTGTTCAGTGATATTTATAAACAATGAGTCGTAAAAACATTGCTGACAATGAAGATCAAGTATTGCAGGCATTAGATTTCAGCATTAGCAGTGTAGACAATACACAGAGTGTTAGGTTAGGTTAGAAAATTTCTAGTTTTGTAGTGGTTCATATTTATTTTCCAAACTTTATTTAAAAATATAAAATTTTTATATGTCTTTTTGTAAAGAATTAAATGGAGTTTAAGATAGAATAACTAAAAAGTGAAAAAATAAAATATTTCAATAACACTAAGTTGTGTCAAAATAAAAAACAAAATGTTTTTGCTCATAAAATTTTTGTTGATAATTTTTTTTATTTGTATAAAAACGTTAAATAAGTGATCAATGTATTATATGTACAAAAACAATATATTTATCTACAAAAAAAAAAACAAAAATTCAAGACATTATACCTATACCGTTGGGATTGTAATAACATTGTCCAATTAGGTGATACCTTATAAATTTGTTACAACTGACCCCTATCAGAAGACAAAATGATTGCTGCTTCTGGCTTGTGCAAGCGTACCTTTACAGTGGTTGTGCTTGCTTATGCCTTGACGGATTTCATTGAAACTAGTACCGTTGGAATTGCAATAAAATTCTCCAAATAGTTGGTTTCAGGTACATTTTTTATAACTATACAGGGTTTTTTCATTTAACTTTTAACATTTTCAAGAAACGCCATTTCATTAATATTAACCCTTTTAACCCCGACGTCCGTACTATACGGACGTCGTAAAAATGGCGTCAACTCCCGACGTCCGTATAGTGCGGACGTGCACTTTTTATTACTTTACTGGCCACCTATTTCACCAAATGCTTTGAAATTTCACAGACTTGTGCACAAAGATATTTTGCATCGAAATATATTAGTTTGTAATGGTTTGACTTCGTATTTTGTCAGTCTGTGACAGCAATTGCAGTTCGTCTCGACTGACTGCTCACGCTTGTTGCAGACAGCTGTATATCACGTGGTTGTGAATATTCCGTTTTCTTCACAGTTTTAGGTTAAAGCAGTACAAAGTACGGCAGTTAAAGTTTAGTTTATTATTTGTTTTATTTCAAAATGAGTAAAAGACATCGTTCAAAGTCTCCCGTAAGTGAAAATACAATAATTAGTAACCTAGTTGCAAATGGTGTGGATGTGATTAGTTACGACGATTTGAGTGATGGATATCTTGAAAATTTACATTTTGTAGTGATGTAAATATTGTTTTAAAACTTTTTTAAAATTTAGATTATGAACAGTATTAGTTATTTTGTCAGAAATAACTTTGGTTTTATGTTTATTTTAAGTACTGTGAATTTCAAAGGTCTTGTTACATTGCCTTGCCCAGAAATGGCAAAAAGAAAAATTTACACGGCTTTACAAAAATTGATGTTACTCCACTTGTAAATAAGATAGGCCTATAATTTTTGTTTCCTTTTATTAAGGATTAAATATATCATAAATTAAATGGGTATTTTTGTGTCAAATATTTTTTTATCTATATGGTTTCCATGTTCAAACTTGAAATTTTTTCATTTTTATTTATTTTTTATATATGTATATGCATTTAAAAAAAAATACTTTCAAAATAATAATTTTATTTGTATATTTCTGTAAGCTACATGTATAAAGAAGTAAAACAAAAAAATAATTACCTAAATATCTTAAAAAATAACTAAGTTATGAATTTTTTTACAAAACCCTTACATTTTGTCTGAAAATGGCTTGGGATTTCTGGCACATCACTTGATTTAATGGCCGGGTTAAAAGGGTTAAAGAAAATAACACCATTATTATGTATTATTTTCCTCTTACGTATTCAAATCTTGAGCCAAATTTGGTTTCTTAAGCTTTACTAATTTTAGAGATAATTTGTTAATAAAAACTAAAATAGCAGCTGGTGGCTAAAAGAAGTGAAAACTGGAAAAAGTTATTCTTCATTTTTAGCTTAAAAATAAAAATAAAATCTGAAAATGCATAGCCAGCCCAATGTACAAGGGCTACACCCCGTACGTACAACGTACAAAGAATAGCGTCACTCAAATAAAACGAAGTGGTAATAATAATTTAACAGTATAAATCAAAAATGGTAGCATTAGTTCATTCAAATGATAAATTAAATCTTAACAATTTATCTTCAATTCTTCTTTAAATGAATTAACCGGTTTTTATATTGAAATATTCCTTAAAAGAATATAGATACAAATTAGGTAAATAATCCATAACTTATTTTTAAAATTTTAACATACCTGTTTCCCTTTTAAATTTTGTTTGGTAAATTATGTAAATATCTCACATCTCTGTAATATGTTTTCTTTTTGCAAAATTCAAGATTGTGTTGATCGATATATCGATTAAAACGAGTATTATATATATACAGGGTGTACATAAAGTCCTGCACGGGTATAATATTTTCTGAACGATAACAGATAAATCAACAAGATTTGGTACATCAATACTACACTTAAAAATCTACTTTTTGAAGGAACTATGAGTTTTCTGTAATATCATGGGGACGTCCCGCAAGGAGTCGGAAGGAAATCTTAAATAGGAGCATAGGTCAATATGCACATCATTTTAAAGGACTTATGTATCAGAGTTTAATGCCGCAAACCGCACTCAAAAAGATTGATCCAGTACAAAATGGCGGCTGTTCAAAGGTTTTACTTGGTTACATTTTATTAGTAGCCATAACCCCAGTAAAACAAAACTGCAACCAAACGAATACTGCAGCTAACTACTACATTATGCTTGTCAGTTGTACAGAAGTGAATTATGACGTTAGTTATCTTCAAGGGTTACAAATTTGGTCCTAATATATTGATAACGGGGAAAACCTGATAACAGTAAGAATTAGAAATCTGTTATCTTTGGGTCGCAGTTAGGACTTTCCTATTAGCCAGTCTACTCATAGTAGGCTATTCTAGTTTTCTTGTTTTAGTAGTGCTGTCCATCCTTTCTATCAGTGCGCTTTAGTACAAAAGAGTTTGTCGTATTGCTTGTAGTTCTTCAACTACACTATGTCGCTTGACGAACGTGAACGTATAACACTTCTTATGATGGTTGGTTGGGGAAATAACAGACGATCACACGAGGAAGCATGCCATTTATTTACTGACTACTTTCACGAGAGGCAGCCGAACATTCACAATTCGAACATTTACTCTGAAAACATTCGGTAAGTAAACATATTTTTTAAATAAAACATTTGAACAGCCGCCATTTCGTACTGGATCAATCTTTTTGAGTGCGGTTTGCGGCATTAAACTCTGCTAGATAAGCCCTTGGAATGATGTCCATATTGACCTATGCGGGATGGACAGCACTACTAAAACAAGAAAACTAGAATAGCCTACCAGGAATAGACTGGCTAATAGGAAAGTCCTAACTGCGACCCAAAGATAACAGATTTCTATTTGTTACTGTTATCAGGTTTTCCCCGTTATCAATATATTAGGACCAAATTTGTAACCCTTGAGGACAACTAACGTCATAATTCACTTCTGTACAACTGACAAGCATAATGTAGTAGTTAGCTGCAGTATTCGTTTGGTTGCAGTTTTGTTGTACTGGGGTTATGGCTACTAATAAAATGTAACCAAGTAAAACCTTTGAACAGCCGCCATTTTGTACTGGATCAATCTTTTTGAGTGCGGTTTGCGGCATTAAACTCTGCTAGATAAGCCCTTTAAAATGATGTGCATATTGACCTATGCTCCTATTTAAGATTTCCTTCCGACTCTTTGCGGGACGTCCCCATGATATTACAGAAAACTGATAGTTCCTTCAAAAAGTAGATTTTTAGGTGTAGTATTGATGTACCAAATCTTGTTGATTTATCTGTTATCGTTCAGAAAATATTATACCCGTGCAGGACTTTATGTACACCCTGTATATATATGTGTGTGTGTGTTTATTAGTTTTAGTATAGGAGTAAAAAATTGTTTTATATAAATTATTGATTCAAAATGTGTAAACCATATACTGTCAGAATTCCAAGTTAAGAAAAAATGTGTTTAACAGAATCTGAAATGTTTCACGACTCTCACAAAGATTTTTTTGTAAGGACCAATAGCCTATCTAAATTGTTTATCATTGTTGCTTCATAAATGCTTATTCCGTAAGGTAAATGTGAGTGGATCAATAAAATATATTAATTTAAGTGTATTTAAAATACTAATTTTTTCCATTTGTTGCTAATAATTGACCACATATAGACCAGTAGACATCTTATTAATAACATGATCGACATGTTTATCCCAGGCTAAATTTTGATCTATTACAAGTCCCTGAAACTTTGTGTGGTCTATTTGATAAGCCTGTCATTGTGTAGGAATATGTCACAGTTGAAGTTTGATCTGGATTGCTTTGAAGAAAAAGAAATATACTTCAATTTTTCTGAATTTAGTAAAAGATTATTTTTGTCGAAAAATGTTTAATCCTACTTAGACCAATATATGATGAAAATTTTAATATTCTCAAGCTTCTGACCAGGAAACAAAGCATTTGAATCATCCCCATACAGACATAAGGCACCATTCAACCCCTTCATTATCCACGGCAAACCTCCTATATAAGATAAAAACAATAAAGGTCCCAGAATAGACCTTGGGACACACCGAGCCGCAGTGTTTGCAACTGTGATCTATGAGCCCTTATATACTGACTTTTATTGTAAAAATGGTTTCTTCTATTTCTACATATTGTGAAAAGGTGAACAAAGAAGATTAAATATCTTTAAGCTTTGCAACACTCTCCATTTTCTTGTTTGTTTGGTATACATCTACTTATCTTTTGGTGTGTAAATATTACACATGTGGATTCCACAGAACTCTTACAGTACTGTCTTGTTTAATGCTGAGCCCAAGGTTAACAAAGCGTCAGTCTTTTCATTTTCCACAATTCCCTCATGGTCTAGAATCCAACAGACATAAATGTTGTTGAACCTATCAAGAGAGGAAACAAACTGATAACAATCCCAGACAAGTTTTCATCTGAACATACACATAGGAGTGCAATGCTTTAAGTGCTCAATTTTAACTTTTTATTGCAACCAACTGGTCACATCCTCTGGCTGCTCTTTCCTGACATACCACATTGCTATGAAGAAACTAGATTTTTAAGTGTCAACGTAAATAAATGGATGAATATTAGTGACCTTGATTTGACTCAACATTTTGATTTTCCACATTTGTATTTTTTATGTTAACTTAGTGTAGTTAAAATTACCTCTTTGGCTAGTTTAACAAGCTCTGTAAGTTTTTCATGCACATATTGGCAAAAGCGCTGGTCTTTCTTTGCCCAACCTCGCATTAAGTCTGAATATCTAGGAGTCAGCTTGGCACTCAGGTCTGGGTTACGAATTTGAAGACCAATTGCCAGACGTCGATTCCTTTCAACAACCCGGCATTCTTCTGAACACTCTAATCTGTAAAATACATTTCATAATAATTATAATGTTACAGCTCTCATAAAAATCTACATAAAAAATACTACTTAGTGAATTTGTTTTAACTCAAGATCGTTTGGCCATAAGGCCTTGGTATGTTTTATAATATACTGAATCTATACAACATTATTTGTTCAAGTTGTAATTAATTTTTGACTCTGTAACTCATATAAGCTGTATATTACTTACTATTTATTTATGTTTCTCTTAACTGTTGTATTGTCTTAATTTAAGACACAATTCATTAGATAGCATTCTTATTTAACATATTTTTGGTGAAACCTGTGTAAATCAATTCTTTAACTCATTGTCTAAATCAACTATAATAATCAATTATAGAGGTTGTAGTTTTAGTTACAAAATCGGCTGATAAATAGCCATGTGCTCTGTCATTTAGCTAGCTGATAGTTTTTTATACACTGCATACGGCTAAATGACGTTTAGCTGTTATTGTGTTAATTTAATGATAGTTTACAACCAATATTGTCCAAACTGCTTATATTGATTAGCATTTTTCCTATAGTTCTATTATACAAATGCATTTCAAGCATTTTAATCCTCATGAAACAGTTAATATTTCATATATTTGCCAGTTGCTGCTGCATGTTATTATGATATTAGAACCACATACTGTTTAAAAAAATGTTGTTAACTCAATTTTAAGCTACTTGAAGGAGAAAATTGTAATTTATACTGACTAAATTACGTACTACTACACCTATTTTAAAGTCATCAAATAGCTTTCATCAATTTTTAAATTCAAATGTTGAAAAACAAAAGTTAAAAATCACTATATTATTCTGAAAACTGTATAAGTTAGACTTGTAAAGTGTTATAGCATATAAGATTTGTAATACATTTTAGAGAATCGGTCATGAATGTTTAAACAAACTGGAAAGGCAGTAATAGACTAGTAGATTTACTCTGACAAGTTCTGGAAATTCACAGACTATCCAAGAAAGAAATTTTTATTTATACTTAAAAACACAATTTAAAAAACTCAATTATTAACGTTCATTAAACTTACGATTTAATGGTGAATTTGCGAGGACCCTGCATGTCATCTAAGTTAACTGAACGTCCAAGCTGTACATCGGCCATCTTGGAAGCCAATAATGACGTAGCGATACGTTGGTACTCACTGTTGTTCTCATAGCAGGGTCGAGACATACTTCGATGGCCACACTCACACGTCACCACAACCTATAAACGGAACATTATTGAATTTCCTTCTCCTAGATTTTAGCATTTATGCATTTTAGCAACGTGCCTTTCTTTTCATAAACTCAATTTAATTTTTAAACGCATAGCGTTGTTTCACTTACCTAACACAAATTAATTTGCCAATTCAGGCTGGATTAGGGTATGAATTTACAGTTTACAAGTATTTTCAATCTGGGTAAACAATTAAACTATACAATGGAGTTTTAAAGGACCTCACAGAATGTAATGAAAGTCTTTACCAAAACTTACTATAACTTTTCTAGTATTATTGCGACTTTGCTGCTATTTGATCTTTTGATCCCAAAATCAATGGTTTCTCCATCGGACCAGGAGGACTCTTTGAAAAGTTAAAATTCTCTAGGACCTTTCTTAAAGACTTCACACAGACGGGCAGACAGACAGAGTTTATTTTAAGAAAATGACCAGTCGAACATTTAATTAGTGAATATTACCACCAGCTGACTTACAAATAGCAACATTGGCAACCGTCTTGCATTATTGGCAAAAGCAATATTAACCCTTTGAGTGCCACAGCGTCGCTAATTTTGACGGTACGAAAAGTGCATAAAGTGCCAGCGTCGCCAATTTTGACGTTTCGTATTTCGATAATATTTTATATAGTACAAGATTATTTTGGCCAAATAATCAGACGGATGTATTCAATAGGTTCCAAACTATCAATAAATACGAGTTTTATGTTGTTTCTCTACTATTTTATCTGTGAAACTTATGTTGTTTGGGTACTTATCAAGAAGCCACTATTTTTGGACGAGTTTTCCTTATCGTGGACAAAATAAATTACAGTATTAAAAACAAATGACTTTATTTAACCTATTTTGGAATTTAAAAGTTATTACGACAATCAATTAAATCAAAAACTATAAGAACAACGTTTCATTATTCGAAAATGTCAGGTCATTCGTGTGTCTATTTGGAGATAGGAAGTATGACTCATCGAGTATTATTTGATTCGCTATGGAAGAAGGAACGTATAATGAAGTTTATTTTGATCTCTGATAAGGAAAACTCGTCCAAAAATAGTGGGCTGTTAATGAAGTTTATTTTGATCTCTGATAAGGAAAACTCGTCCAAAAATAGTGGGCTGTTATAAGTACCTGTACGATGATTCTGTCTTCCAGTCACGCGACGTAGCGGACGAGTACCGTGTTGCGTAACGGCCTTTCTTGTTGTTTATGAGCCGATAACCAAGCATTTGAGTAAATACAAAATAAAATAGTAACTTATACAGTATTTTTACTGTATTTCTTTACAAAAGTAATGTATGATTTGAGTTGTGTTCAAGCGAAAAACGTGAATTTTCAGTGTCAATATTATTAGGGTTATTATTTAGTAAATGTAAACTTTTATGTAAATATGTTAGCAAGTATTTGTTTCTAAATTTACTAATCATATTTATTTGTGTTGTATTAATGTTTTATTAGATTTATTGGGAAAACTACATCATTACTAAGTCATTTCTAAACTCTGACAGATGAAGTACAGTTTATAAAATGTCGGTACCAGGGCAGCATTTTGTTAATACATATAATGCCATGTTTTTAAAATTCTAGAATAAGATATTACACATGGGTTTTATTTAGAATCATATGGCCTTTATCATGGCATAAAAAAAAAATCTTAAAAATACCGTACACACACAAATTAGGTCGAAACTTAACTTTTTATACAAAAGTAAAAAAACTTTTTTTTATACATACTGAAATTTTTTATATTTTTTATAAATCAAATTTTATTTGTAACGATATGTATCATATTCTGCATTTAATAAGAAAAAAAAACAACAACAAAATTATGGAAATCTGTTTGGTAGTTATTTTACAACAGCTTTTTTCCCAAAAGCTTACAAATGTGCGAAAAACAGCGTGGCACTTTATGCATATGCCTTCGGAAAATACCCGTGGCACTCAAAGGGTTAAGTCTTGTGGTTATGAAATACATCGATTTGAGTTTAATATTGATAGTGTTGTTATTATTCAATATCATGTTTTATGTCCTACAGAATTTTATGAAAATCAAACAATTTAACCAGATATACCATACATTACACTGGAAAGTAGTTTTGTTTTGATAGAGTTCCAAGAAATATGCGGTGTGTACGAAACCAATATGGAACAGATTTATAACTAGTAACTGAAATAAATAATAACTGGATTACATTTTCTTTGCATGGGGCATCAATACAGTCGCCTTCATGACAGGGCGCGTTGCAAGGATGGCCACAAAAATCTCGAGGTTTGGTGCAGGGCTGCTTGCAAGTGGTCACACAAGCTCCACCATGGCACGACGACTGGATACAGGAGTGTCGACCACATGACAAGGAACGACCACATGGACGTCCACACGAGAACTCCTTCATAAAACATGGCACTGCTTTTCGTAGCTGAAACAAACATCATTGTAAAGAAAAGCCTATTCAATAACATATAGTAAGTATACATACATAGTAGTGTAAAAATATACATACTAAAAATTCTTACGCAATGTTTACTTACCTCGTGTTTACCATAACAGTATTTAGAAGTAAGAACACCACAAGGAGGGCATTCTGCAAAGCTGTGGCACATGTGCAGTACCTCATGATCACATTCATGTGTACGAGAACATGGCTCGTTGCAGGGCGGCGGCTTGGTGCCACATGGGACTGGAGGGAGCACAACACTGCTGCCACACTCACAAAACAACTCCTCAAAACCTGTACAATCACACTTTGTTGGTCATTTTCTTGTTTTTATTTCATTCATTAATAAATTTACATTACAATAAAACAACTTTAAAATTGCTATTTTGAATTAACTACTGTGAGAGATACAAATAAACAAAACATAGAAAACTTAAGGACTGTTTACTACATATAGATAAGATAAATCTTTCTTGAAATATTCATGAAATATATTAATAACATATCAAAGTTAACATACACAACAAAGCTAGGAGCTGAGAGCTAATTTGTGTTGTATAAGCACAAAACCTGGTTTTCCAAAATCCAAACCAAATGGAAACCCAGATATAATCAAGCATTATCAGCTACCAAATTTAATTTTCAAAATTGCTAAAGTTGACACATATAATTGTGGAACTATTGTTGTGCCATTCTGAGTTACCTTACAATTCCCTGAGCATTTGAGTGTCATTATTAGGAAGTCCTTGCATTTATTTACCATAAAGAAAAATAAGTAGTTATAAAACATTACAAAATAATATGGTTTGTTTTAATATTTTAGAATAGTGGTTGTAGAAATCACATTCTATTGTCAGTTCTAGGTACAGCTCAAAACCATTAGAAACAATAATTGCAGATAACCTAAATAAATTTTAATTTTTGTGCCCTTTTATTATAAAATTTTCCAGACTTCTTACAAGCAAAGTTATAATCAAACAGTTGCTAACTGACAGGACCCACAGATCTATCTACTCTACTCACCTCGTTAGCTAAACATTCCCACCAACCAACATCGATAATTAGGATCATTCCACTGATGTTTTACTGAAATATACGCACATACTAATATATATATATATATATATATATATATATATATATATATATATATATATCTAATAATGGACCTATTACAAAAAAGTGTAATTCTGATTCCAAAAATTGTTGTCTTAATCTTAGTTCTGAATTCGATTTTATTGGTGTTATTTGTTACTAAAAAGTAAGAAGATAGGCCAATTCCAACAAAATTGTATTAAATTTTAATTAGGAATGAGCCAATACAAAACAATCTATATTATATGCTGAAACCCTACGAAAAATTTGTATTCCCGGTTATGAATTCGATACAGATTTCAGTACAAATAACTAAGCAGATTTCCTCTGTTACACTTATCCTAAATGAACAAAATAAAATTTGGCTCACAATATATATTTTTGCTTAAAAGGAATTCCTCTATCGATTTTGGGATAACAAAAATGGGTTGTGTGCTTATACAAATTAGCACTCTGCTCCTAAGACTTATTGTTATGTTTTAACTTTGGTATGTTATTAATGTATTTCATACATAATCAATAAATAATTATTAACTGGTAGCTTAAAGAATTTAGATAGGATAGAAAGAGCGAGACTATTGACCAGACTGGAAGAATATTTCATTTCTTTGTCATATGATTAGAGACATTAATAGAATAGAATCTACAAAGAAAATGATGTAAATTATCTTTTCCGAGCCCAGTAAAGATAAGCCTGCTATTTTCTATCATATAAATTCTCATGTTAAAACCTGGCTTTGGAATCATGTGAAAATAGCTGTGGTATTGAGAATCATACATTCTTAATACAACTAAGAATGGGGGTTATTGAGTAATTAAGGAATCAAGTGTTGGAATCAACCTATTGGTTTATATGTAGTTCTGTAATATTTTTATATTACACTCATAATTTTATAATTAAAAAATTTTATAAAATAAGGAACTGTTTAACATTTATGCATTTCATAACTGATTTATTGTTAAAAAACTATCTCTCTTTGTAAATATTTATAAACTTGTTCTTACAATTTTCTTACATTTAAAAGTTTTATAAACATTAGACATATTTAAACATTACTAAATTCACTATTGTCAACCTTCAACAAATACCTTGTGCAGTCAAATAAATTAAAAGTCAGTAGCAAAACACAAACATTTTTTTTTTAATTTAACGAATTTCCAAATTTCATAGTTTCGAAGAATACTAACATGGTGAAAGAAAAACTCATGATATTAAAAAATGTTGACAATCATCTTTACCTATCACTTGATACATTTACAAAACATTTTTTCAAAACATATCATAACCACGGATTTAAAGGTATTAGAAAATTCCTACCCTTCAACTTAGAATTCCATTTGATTTTGGTCATCCATATGTATGATTAGTTCCAATATTTTGTTCAGGATTCAGTGGAACACTTTGACAGAAAATAATATAGAATTAACAAAAATATAATTTCCTTCTGTCAAGGTTGTATCACGGCTGAAATACAAATTAGAATAAAATGTTTGGAACTTAATATCTTGAACAAATAAACTAACTAGAAAGTGGCCACAATATATTTTGATGCCTGTTGAGTTTATATTGCATTTTAAATCAACCCTTGTAATGATGTATGCTGTGCAACTGATGCACCTGTGATTTGTGAATTTCCATAAAAAATTCAACCCCCCCAAAAACACTCCATGACACTAAGCGATAGATGTTTATAAAGAAAACTTTAGGACGTATGCCATTGTTCAGTGATACAAAAAAATAAATACCACGTGTACTTTCGAGATCTACAATAAGATTTCTGTTCCTCAGGTTAAAATAACTAACCTAACACATAACAATCTAGCATTAAATACACAAATCATACCATATGGTTGTTGGTAACACGCATTTTAAGTCAGAGGCTGGGGCTCACAACAACCATGTATTTATGTCACATCTTCATGCACATTCAACTCTAAAACAGTTTGCACTTACAGAAAAAAAAAAACACAACACTAATTATGTTAAAACTGAACTACAGTGATACACATCACAATAGATCTTCACTCTCCGACCAGCAGATTTAATAATATGATGATCATCACAGCAGAAACAAGAGGGTCACGGCAAATAGGAAGCCGAATGAGGAACTTCTATAATAAACCTACTGGTGATCCCGCATTGGTTTAATAAAACTTATAAAAGATACTTTAGGTTTGAATGCCTGTTGATTTATATTGCAAGTTTCCATGACTTGTTGCAACCAAAGTGGAATGCTGTTCAACTGATGGGTTTTTGGTCAGTCAAACCTGTGTGTGATTCCGGAACTGAAAAACACCACAACTCATGAGGCTGCAACTAAGATTTTTGTTTAAATTTAACATAGAAAACTTAATTTCGTTAGGGCCATTGTTCAGGTGATACAAGAGATCAGAGTTGCACAACTTTCGAAATGTATAGTTACTGATTTTGTTGTTTGTGTTCCTGACTAATATCACATAACCAACACATTTGTTTATTTTAACAATCAATTTGTTAGTTATTCACCTGAAGAAGTAGAAATTCATAACCAGATTTTGAAATGTAGTTGTTGACTGCATTTTGTTTGTAATCACGGCAGCACAACGAGGACCAATGTCCGGAAAAAGTATGTCACGAAACCCTTCATGCACATTAACAATACAACATGCACTTCAAAGAAAGAAAAAATGGTTAGTCCTTATTATTCACTATTCACTTGGATCTCAAGCAGGGTTGGCAGTAACCTCGATGGCACAGCTGTCACAATAGATCTGCCACAACGCATCCATGGGTAACATGGCAATGGACACAAGTATCCACATCTATACATTACTGAGTTATCCGTATCTATCTCCTTTGTAAATTGTATAAACTTTTCTTACAATTTCTTACATTTAAAAGTTTTATAAACATTAGACATATACATTTCTAAGTCAATATTGTCAACCTTCAACAAATACCTTGCTGGTCATAAAATTAAAAGTCAGTAGAAAACACAAACATTTTTTTTTTAATTTAAACGATTTTCCAAATGTCATAGTTTCAAGATAATAAGATGGTGAAAGAAAAACTCATTTTTTTGACAATTCCTTTACCTATCACTTGACATTTACAAAACATTTTTTAAAACATTTTAACCACGGTTAAAGGTATTAGAAATGCCTACCTTCAACTTAGAATTCCAGTTTGATTTGTCACAGATGTTGAGTTCCAATATTTTGTTCAGAATTCAGTGAACACTTTGACAGAAATATATAGAATTAAAAAATATATTTCTGTCAAGGTGTTCACCTCAATTTAGAATAAAATGTTGGAACTTAATATCTGTGACAAATAAAACTAAAAAAGTGCCACAATATATTTGATGCCTGTTGAGTTTATATTGCATTTTTAAATTACCTTGTTGATGATGAATGCTGTGCAACTGATGCACCTGTGATTTGTGATTTTCATAAAAATCACCACACTCATGACACTAAGATAGATGTAAAGAAAAACTTTAGCTCGTTTGCCATTGTTCAGTGATACAAAAAAAATTAACACAAACGTTTCGAGATCTACAATATGATCTGTTCCTCAGGTTAATAACTAACCTAACACATAACAATCTAGGTTAAAATACACAAATCATACCAGAGTGTTGTGACACGCATAAGTCAGGCATCACAACAAACCATGTAGTATGTCACCTTCATGCACATTAACTCTAAAACATGCACTTACAAAAAAAAAAAACACAACACTAATTATTAAAACTGAACTACATAATACACATCACAATAGATCTGCACTCTCCGACCAGCAGAGACCAATAATATGATGATACATCACAGCAGAAACAAGATGGCGGCAAAAAAGGAAGCGAATGGGAGAGAACTTCTTAAAAAAACCATACTGTGAGAGTCCGCATTGGTTTATTATAAATCTATAATATGTTTGATACTTTAGGTTTCCTTGATAGTTCATTTTCCCAGAATTGGCAACCAAAGTGGTCTAATTTCAACTGATGGGTTGGTCTGTCAAATTGGTTGTTGTGATTCCTGACTAATACACGTCACAAGGCTGCAATATCATTTGTTTATTTTAACTTAGATTACAGTAATTTGGTTAGGTTATTCACCTGAAGAAGAGATCAGATTGCAGATTTTTGAAATGTAGTGTTACTGATTTTGTTTGTTGTGATTCCTGACTAATACACGTCACAAAGGCTGCAATATCATTTGTTTATTTTAACTTAGATTACAGTAATTTGTTAGGTTATTCACCTGAAGAAGAGATCAGATTGCAGATTTTGAAATGTAGTGTTACTGATTTTGTTGTATCACTGAACGAGGACAAAATGTCCGGAAAAATCCTGTTTCCTTCACAATCCTTCCACTAACAATACAAACTTCAAAGAAAGAAAATGAGATGGTAGTCCTTATTATTCACTCACTGGATCTCAAGCAGGGTTGGCAGTGGTCCTCGATGGCACAGCTGGTCACAGCGATGTTGACCACAACTCAGCATGTGGTTACATGGCAATGGACACAAGTGATCCACATCTATACAGCACATCTGGTTACACTTGTGTTTTCCACATGTACGTTTCTGTAACACAGATGTACTCTCTCCATCAAACAGTTCCATTTTTTTGTTTAATAATAATATAGATTAAACATGATAGAGTCAAAGTGTTTATAAAGTTAATAAAAAAAATTTTTGGGAACGCCTTATAACTTGGATTTAAAAATGTGGTAGCTCTTTTTAGAAAACCATTGTGCGCATTTTGCAATAACCATTTTAATAAACATTGAGTTGAATTGTGTATAATGAGTAAAAATTCCTCATTTCAGAGCAAAAGTTTCCAAAGTAAACTTAAAAAATAGTTTTTTAATAACAATAATAAATTTAATTTGCTTTTAAAAGCTTGACACATGTATTCTGAGTGATTTTGGTGGATGCTCATAACACTGACAAGTAAAATTGATGAAAATTTAACACATATATTTTATTGCAAATTTGTAATTGTATAATTCAGGTAATTTTTGGGTAGTAAATTGTTTTTTATATATTATTAGAAGCACAAAATAAAATAAAACCTGTATTTACGTGAAAAAATTGATTTAATACAATTTATTTGCAAATATTGAATTGCAAGTGATACAAGATTAAACCAACAAGCTGTGAATTTCTTAATTCTTTGCAAATATTCCAAGGACATATTACACTTACCTTGGTACATTTTTTTTGACACCGAGCATCATCACCTTTTGTAGTAAAGTTCAGTACAGGGAATCTCCTGGTCCATGTAGCCACAGCGACAGCGTACAAGAGTGGACTGGTCACAAGGTGGGCACGGTCCCTCATGGCACAGCGCCTTGCATTGGTGAGGGTTTACCTGAACACACATTTCACTTTCTGATGATCGTTTTGTACTTTTAGTTATCTTTTTATATTTCCTTGCATCTCTAAGAAGTGTTTTTAGTCAGCTATCATGAAATTTACATAACAAATTTATAACACTCCAGCATTTCAGAATAACAAATATTTTTTGTATTTTTGTACTAACTTAGGTCTTGAAAAGACCAATTAGCATTCACATTTTACATTACTGTTAAAATGAGCCATTTTAGAATGATTTATGAGTTTATAGGTAAGAATCATAATTTCCTAAATTAAACCAGCAGAATGAAAACCCAAAAAATTTTGAAATCAATCAATAAATATATTGTTAAAAATATTCTTTATTTTTTTCACCCAGTCAGGTCTTCTAAAGACAACAAGTAAGGAATGTCTATTATTTACAATACTCCAGAGAGGGAGGATATCTTTAGGTAAAGTTATACCCCTGTGACATATCCCCAATTTGTTGTAAAAGGTAACACACACAGTATTATCTCTAAATACAGTCAATGATTAATGGATTCACTAGGCGGTTGTTCCTGATTATGCTAAGCAGTTTCTTTATTCTATATGTTACTGCTACACATTTACTGAATTTAAGAAATACCACTTAATTACATTTTATGATTCTAACTACGTGTTAATATGTTATTATATTATAAATAATAAAGTTTTGATTTCGCGTAGGAGTATCTTCAGAGTACCATGAGGTATTGTAAACTATATTTCATTATTATATAAAAATTCAAGTATAGCAGTAACTCCGAAAGCAGCACAACAAAGGTTCTTTTTAGTACTAAGTGCAATTTCTCTCAACTTCTTGTTATAAGAGAAAAAAAATCTTAAAAGAAGCTAACATAATTTGCACAGTAGTTTTGCTGCTGGTTAGTAAACACTGAGTAGAAGTATGTGATTTTTGTCGTAACAAATTCAGTTTACTACTCAAAATATGAAACAAAACAAACATTAGAAAAAATGAAGAAAAATTACACTCTTAATAAGAAACTTTTTCACAAAAATGTTATTTGTACATTAAATTTGTAGAAATTAAATCTATGTTAGCATAAAATTGGGTACTAACTAGGTTGGGTTGACCACAGGAGAGTTTGGCGAGAGCAGATTTGACCGCAGGTGGGGATAGGGTCCAAGCAGGAGCTGCGGAGCTGCGGAGCTGGGTGGGACTGAGTGTCTGGCCACAGGGACAGTGAGTGACCTGGCTGGGGTCTTCGAGGACAGGAGCCACACGGCTCTGCGTGGCAGCAGATCTCCTCACACACATGCTGTCCACATGACAACTTGGCTTCACAGGGTGACCCACAACTAAACGTTTCACCCTCACAATTCTTCCCGTCACAATCCAGCTCTTTGGTCTCCTTCCCACAATAACAAACTGAAATCACAATTAACATGTTACTATTGAAAACTTACCATGACACTTCATAACAAATAACAAATCTTCATATTCACTATCACATTTTCAACTTCAAACAACTCTTAATTCAAAATTATCTATTCAACAAGACTTTCGTTATCAACCTCTAAATATTCTTTTAATGGACCAATTTATTCTGAATGAGGTTTTGGTTTTATTTTTATCCTGTGCACTAAAATACTGTACTGTAAACAATTAATAAATTAACGTTACAAATTGTAATCGGTACAAAGTCCAGTAACTAAATTACCTTGTTTTGATGATCACCTCGCACGGCTGGCACGGACCCAGGTGGCACTTGTTTGAGCAGTTTGTGTACGCCACAAGACAGACTCTTGCCACATGTGGAACTACATATTAGGGGTTGTAGCTGACCACACTGAACTGTCTGAGTGCTCAATCCACACCCACACTCCCTACACATACAAAATATATATTTAATTTTATACTGGATTAGGGTAGATATTTTGTATAACATAATTGTACCATAACATACCAATAACAAATTAAAAAGTTTAATAAAATAGTCAAACAATTTAACCATATTAAATGTTATAACAGTAACATTTTTTATATTATTTAATATTAGTTACAATAAAATTACAACATAAAAAAAGATTTTTCATTTTTAGAATAGTATATGTTTTTTTTCTTTAAAAAAATAACTAACAATATGGCAATTTTTTAATTGTGTGATTATCAGGAATTCCTACAAATTCCCCCTTCTCATCCTGAATATATTCTATCGAAAAATTACTACTTGGATTCTCCAGCTTTTTGCACTAAAGAAGAACAACTATACTTAAAGTAACAAATTTGTTTTACACGTAATAAGAAATATAGTTTTGGAACTGGAGATCAATGTAGGTATCTTAACACGTTCACGATGAATGTGTAACCCTATTAGGTAAACACGAACTTTCACAACAACTGTTGTCTTTGTACCGGGTCAGGTACACACACCGGGCACGTTGTTAGCCAGATGGGATACATGTTGCTATGAATTTCATTATTGAATTTTTATTGTTTGCCTGCTTTTGTGGTTTGTTAAAGGTGATCCCGCACTATCAATAAATACCTTAGACTATAGTTGCCCCATTGGAACGCACAATTGCTTAATTTTTAAGGTAAATCAATTTTTTCAGGTACCACTTGGGACTTACATGAAAAAATTGAAAAAACATATTGAAATAAGTTTTTTTGTGCAAAATTGGGAAGCCTACATACATATCTCGATTATACTTAGACGTTTAACTTAAAAAAAAAGATATATTATAATATGCCATTATTGTTGACGATAAATCAACGGCAAATAAAAAAAGTCCAAAAAATAAGTCGTCATCATGATGAATATATTAAATGGTAAAGAATTCAACCAGAACTGTTCTGCATGATCATTCAATTTCAAATTTTTATAAAGCTGACCAGATGTTTTTTAATATGTTAATATTACCCAGCATACTATCTATTTGGGCATTATTTTAACCTTTAATAAAATGTTTAATTATCTAACAAACTCTATTTTGAAAAGCAATCTAAATTCATTTACAAAAATATTCTGACACTCTTGGAAATTTATCTATCTTTACATTTCAGTCAAATGATTTTAATGGATTTTAATACAAAAATAAATTGTAGAATCAAATCATTAGCTCATATTTCCCAAATGTTTTGTAAGGGATTGTTTTTATAATTTGTTTATATATTTAAATACCGTATATCATACACCAAAAAGAATATAAAGAGAGTAAATATTAAAATTTATAAAACAATATATTTGTCTTAGTAGTTTTAATTATATAAACAGCAGAAACTATTGGCCAAAATAAACTATGCTTTTTACAAATAGTTCTTATTGAAGTACAAATTTAAGAACAATCAACATCGACTATTTACTAATTAACTTACTTTCCTTGTAAACAGCAAGTGAAGAAATAAACAGAAACTGTCAAATTCAAAAACTAATTTTTAACCCTTTCCCGGTCGTATGGCGCAGTACGTGCGCCAATAAAAAATATTTCAACATCGCGCGTATGGCGCGGTACCCGAGCGCCATTATGCAAGCCCGTGAACTGTTGCGCTCTAGTGGCCGATTTTCGAACTTCTAGAGAGTTTTTCTTTTTCTGTTGACAGCTGTTTCCGGCGTGACTCACGGCCACGTGCGTCTGTTGCTATTGCGAATGCTAGCCAGTTGTTTACTTCTCACACTGAGTTCGATCGTGAGTGTTGTTGAGGTTAACGTAATTTTTTAGATAATTTGTTTTTATAAATGAGTAGGTGTTGTTAGAAGTAGTAATAAGTAATAATGTGTTCAGGAATGTGTTCTTTTTTATGTAAATAAATTAAATTTATTCGTGTGCAATAATGGAGTTTGAAGACAAATGTATAGTTGTAAGTTTTGAGCTACTAGCCTCAGCTGAAAATTAGTTTTTTATTTAGTTACAGAGACTAAACAATATTATCTTTTAGTTTTTCAATGAACAACATTATATTTTATGACATTTATCCAGTGATTATAATAATAAAATGGATAACCCAAGGCCTTCTACAAGTGCTCTTAGTGACACTGCAATTGCAGATGAAACTAGGAACTAGGCCTAGATGAAGAACACTATCAGGATTTCAGTAGTGACAGTGATGAAGAAGTGATTTTACCAACGTTTTAAAAAATTTGATGAAATTTATCTGATGAGATAGTGAAGACAGTGATGAAGGCAATTTAGGACAAGGACCTTCTCAATCTAATAGGCCCTCTACTGATTGGTGTGCTTACAACGGGCCAGACTATTGTTTCAATATTCATACACAAATGCAAGTGGGGGCTACAAACCACCATCTACAAACAAACCTGTAAGTGTTTTACAGTTTTTTCCAATTGTTTTTTTACATCAGAGCTACTGTCAAATATAGTCAAAGAGACCAACCGATTTGCATCAGAAAAAATTCATTTAGCCCAACCTCTAAAGCCTAGGTCAATCTTGGCACTCATGGATTGATGATGTTACTTTGGAAGAACTAAAAGCTTTTATTGGTGTAATTCTGGCTATGGCTCCTCTCTCCAAAACCTTCAACTAAAAGACTACTTCTCAAACAAATTGGCTTTTTGAGCAATCATTTTTCCATTCTGTTTTTTCTCCGCACTAGATTTTTTCCCAAATATTTTTGGTGTTTACACTTACCTGCTCCAGTGACCAATCCAAATGTTAGGTCAAGAAGTGACCAAATCAAATCTGTTGTAAATTAATTACAAACAAAATTTATGGAATATTTTTGTACCACTTTTTGAAAATAGTATTGACGAAAGTACTGTTGCCTTCAAAGAGGTCGAGTAAATTTTAAAAACATATAATGCGCTCAAGCCTAACAAATGGGGGCTCAAAGTGTTTGTTTTTGAGCGAATCCTAGATCTGGTTAATGTGTATAACTTTGAACCTTATTTTTGGAAAACAACCACACAGAATCTCTCATTCGACACCTGATTTACCAATTTACTGCCAGAATTGTGGTACACCTTGCTACAAAGTTGAGTGAAAACCATCCTGGTTTGGTTGTGGCTTTCATTTGTTTAACAGATCGGTATTACACTGGCTTAGAATTGGCTTTAGAATTAAAAAATCTAAATATACATCTGACTGGCACAATTAACCAAAACAGAAAAGGGTTACCTGATGGTATAAAGAAAAAAAAATTTAAAAATTGCAACAAACACAAAACAAAAGCATTTCGACACAATAAAGATGTTTTACTTTTCCGCTTGGCGTGATAAACGTGATGTCCTTAATGCTTAGTACTTTATATAACAATGATAAAACAATTGTCAAAAGGAAAAGGAAAAAATGGTGCTACAACAGACATTGAGAAGCCAACAGTTATTTGTGAAATATAATAAATTCATGGGAGGTGTTGATCTCATTGACCACTACCTTTCATCATACAAATTTATGAGAAAAAACGTAAAGTGGTGGAGAAAATTATTTTTCTGGCTTCTAGAGGTTCTCAGTTGTTAACAGTTACCTTCTATATACTATGGAACAGTTGAATAAAATCTTCCAAACAAAATTATGAACACCGAAAGTTTAGGGAGTTTGTTAGTAACTGAGCTTGTTGGAAACGTGTTCGGAGCTCAGCAACATCGCAAGCGCAAGTCCACCACCGACAACCCTGAACGTCTTGATGGTAAAACAGCACTTCCTAAGAAGCTTTGAAAATAAGAAAAAAGAGACTGTAAAGTGTGCAGCAGCAAACAGAAAAATTAAGAGGAAAGAGACAATGTTTTATTGCGCCCACCTGCACCCCAGAAACCAAGTTTGTGTCCTACAGAGTGGTTTTGAGAAGTATCACACTCTCAAAACATATAAATAATTATAGAAAATTTGATTTTTCACAGTTTAGAAACTTAATAGCCTTTTATTGTAAATATGTAATCTAATTGTTTCCATAGTGTAAATTATTTAGTACCAAAAAAATTTTTTGGTTGTGTGTTCTTGCCAAATGAATTCGATAAAGTGACATATTTAGTGTTATAAATAGTTTTTTATTATACAAATGCGTATGTATTCAACCTTCAAAAGATCTTCATAAAAGGTAAGAGAAACTATCATAAAACATTCATAAAAAGTTTATAAATAGGTTATATTGTTTTAATTTTTTAGAGAAGGTAATTGATAAACTAATATCAAGTTATGTAAAAATTTTGTATATACATATTTGAATTTTAGATATATATTTTTTAACAATAAAAAAATTACCAGTTTGTGATAAAAAACTGTATTTCATTTTATATTTTAATAATTTTAACAGTCCTAACAAAAAGAATATATTTTTGTTTGGCAAATTAAACATCTACAGTTGTTTAAACAACTAGAAATGTATGCATGCTAAAATCACTAAAAACAGAGTCGCGACCTGGCTGAAATCAAGGATAAAAAAATTTGCGACCTGAAAGGGTTAATAAGCTATTTTTAATTACCTACCTTATCAGCTAGCAGCCATAATACTCAATATTTTGGTATTAGTAAAATTAACCATCAACATAAACCTATATTAATAAATTTTCCTAATCAACTCAACTAACATTATATGGATTTAGGTTATTGGTCATTAATTAAACGTTCAAGACTATTTAAGAATAACTAACTTAGTCCCATTCATCACTTTCATCTGAAAGCACACATCAGTCAATTGGTGGGGATAGAGCTACTAGATGATTGTAACTCATAGATTCAAGTGTATTACGAACCCTCTTTTATTTATCAATTGATTTTATTTGGTAAAAAGACATTTCTAGCACACTTGACAAAATATACTTTGAATATTAATATATTTGACAAACTAAAATCCTTGTAATTGGCTCTATTGTCAGTCTAATTTTCTTTTTTTTCCTAAATTAAGAAAACAAGAAAACAAGAGAAAACCCTCCTAAAGATGTAAATTAAGGAAATGTTCCTCAAGAACTAATTAAAAAGAGACAGCTGAATGCTGAATAATTTCTCACATTCATTAATTTGGCATTTATCTTGTTTTCTATAACAGTCAAAATTAATTCATTCAATTAAACATTAAGCCTTACAACATAAGCTAAATTGCTGATATAAACAATTTGAGACGTAAGAGCCTTTTAAAAATACAGATTACAGAGCAAGTTACAAAAATGTTTTGCCTTGATACATTCAATTCCTTCGATCAGGTTCACCAGTAATCACTTCTGCTGGGACGCCATAAAATTTTAGTTATTCTCAGCCAGTAATTTGCCAGTATTATTAATATATATAATATATATATACTAAATATAATAAGATATAATATATATATAGTGAATATATAAGTATTCCTGGAAGTTTATAAAGTTTCCCCGCAGGGAGAAACCCACTTAATAATAATAGAAAAAGTTTACAGAGAGAGAGTGAGTTTTAGAATTGGCAATTTATTACATGGTGAGTGAATATAAGTTACTAACATAAGACAGTTTTTTTGTTCTTAAGTATGATTTCAACAAAAAATGTACATGATATAACGCATTATTGTAGGATTAATATTAAAAATTAAAATTTTAAGTTTTTTGCAAAAATTTCCCTTTGTTGCCCTTAAAACCCAGTAATCTCTATAAAAATTCTATGGCAAATCCTTACTCAAAGCTAAAATATGATAAAATAAGTATCACCACAATACTAAACTGAAGAATTAACGAAGCTAATCATAGGGTAGAGGTGGAGGGTTGTTGTCACTAGTGATTTTTTAGTGCACTTGTTTCAATCACATTCTTACCTATGTGGACAAGGGCGACGCAGGGAGGGCAGGGGGCCCGGGTGACACAGCAAAGTACAAAGGCGGTGGACACAACTGTAGTATTCACTAGCCAAACACCTTAGACCTATTGCATACTTCGCCACAACGAATGTGCTGTGGTGTCTGTACGACGACTCCTACTCTGGATTCATCATCTTGCCACTGCACAGAAGCAATAGTAGTCCCTTAGGGATGGACACTGTCACATTCCTGGCAAGCAGCGGCATCGCCAATCATCGCCATCCGTTCTCTACAAGTTTAGCACATCACATTTACAGATAAAGAATAATGCTACTAACTAACAGTCTCTAATAGGTCACAAAATAACTAATATAGTACCAAAAAAATTTTATCAAATTGTTTTTTTTTAAATACGTAATCAGCAAATATTTTTTTCAGTTTTTATTGTTGTGATAAATAAAAAAATACCTAGCTTTTTTACTTAGTAATAATACAAATAAAACTATACTCACACTGAGTTAGTTAAGTACTTCAATGTCTATGGAAAACTATAAACAATTTGAACTAAATATTCCTCTTACATTATAGTGAATATATATTCCACGTCATGAAAATATTCATTTTTTAATAATTCAGTTGTATAACCTCTTCCAAGAAACAATCTACAGTTGGATGATAAAACAAAAATAGTTACCTTTTAAAACCCTTGATTTTCCATAGTATCAATATACTGTAGAGTATATAAAAATCCTGTGAGAACTGGATGCAACATTGAAATTTAACTTGACAAAAACTAACTTAATAAGGTTGCCACCAAATGTTACAACTTTGATTTGCTAACTTTCATGTTTTTATCACGTGTCAGCTCATACTGAATGAATATAATTTCCTGAGTTTCCAGTTAAAACAACTCAATTCAAATTAACTAAAAAAGCCAAAGAATGTCTTACTTTACCAGGTGAGGAGAGGATTAATAAGCCCTCTCTAACCCTTTAATCTGGGGACCAATGGTTTTAAAAGTTGACATCCGAACCACCCACCAATTGTTGTTGCAGGCGGGCTAACCGAGCTGCCTTGCAAGGGCAGCAGATCACTCAGCAGGTCACCCCTTCCAAGCAGTAGTTCACGTTCAACTTTGCTTGATTTGATTATCTTGCAATAACGGCTACACTGTGCCATTGGCTAACTCATTTAATTTAAGAAAATATGAAAAACCTCGTCTTATGTTTTGAACCTGAGATTTTGTTTTAAACACAGACCCTTTTAGTCCTAACATCTAGTTCTACACTGCATGAAACCAGTTTAATATAGTCCTATTATTATTGAGGGTAGGAAAAAATTATTTAATTCATGAACTAAAAAACAATTACAAAATAAGAAACATTACCAGCTCTTAGAAGTATTGTGGCCCATTTAATGATACAACGTAAGTGAAGTAGTACATGATAGCAGTTGAGGACAACACCAGGTTTGATCAGACTGACGTACATAGCTCACAAGTCTCACAACATACAAAGACACTCCAGTTGTGCCTCTATTCTTCAGCAGTGTCTGTCTATCTCCCTTCGCTATCTCGGCTGGCGATGCTGCATCATCCACTACAACAACATAACCACAACAGATACATTTACAAGCTTTCTCCAGCAAGAACAGGTCGTAATTGTTTCTTAAAAATATAATTTAATTCACGTGTATCTTACAATCTCTAACTCTAATCCATTAAAGTACTCCCTCCCACCATGATTGCGAACTTCCAGTGCTTCATTCTATCCTTGTAAGCTCCCTGTTAAGCCTCATTAGGGATCTCTCATCAGACAGGTCATCAGAGATTCTTTTAACCCTCGTTAACCCTCGCAAGAGTAGGAGCTCTTTAACTGATTCTTTTTATAATGAGAAATAAAAATGAAGGTGGTACCACGCCAGCGCCCTAATTTTTCAAAATTACTGGAAAACAATTGAATCCTTATGTTTAGTAGAAAATAATACATTGATCTTTAAGCAGAATATGAGTTTATTTTTCTTCCTTGCACATACTATCTTCATTTTTTGTCCAGAAATGAGTTTTTACAGAGAGTGAAGGAAGTTTCTAATTTTTTAAAAGACTAAAACCATCAGAAATAGATGGCCTTTAAAATGTCCTTGCATCATCGTACTTTCCAGAAGCAAATATACCACCAAAACTAAACAAAATAATACAATACTAATTGACTTTTTTTTAAACTTAACAAGAACTCTTCTATAATTTTATAAATTTAAATACTATCTATAATACCAAAATAAGAAAACTGAGCTTTCTTTTAACAAATATGTGTAACAAAAATAAATTCCTTTTTATATCTGTAAATCTGTTAATTTATTACTATAATTCTCTGCTTGTTTTATATCCGATATTCTTTTTCTTTATAATCCAAATAAATTAAGCATGTCACCCCTCCGTAGAAAATTAGTTTAATGAGCAACTCTTTGGAAATCAAATGTTTTTTATACAAATCACCATTATTTTTTCTTTAAACAAATAAAACAGCAATATATTATTTTGGATGATACCTTGTAATGGTATACCTTGTATGGTATATGAACAATTTGTGCATTTTATGTTCTCAACGAAATAGCTTCTGCAAATTATTTTTGTATACATAGAAATTTAAGATTTCTATTATTAAGTGAATTTTAAACACATGATCAACTTTATTTCTTGGGCCACTTGATAAACTAACTAAGGAAAATGTTATTTAAAATGTTACTAACACTTAAGGTCAGGAGCTTTGTTTATGTATTATTAACATAAAAATAGCAAAGATCAAAAATTAAATTAAAAAACATCATCAAATTTCTTAAATTTCCAAAGAAACTACAATATATCGTTTTCAACATATAAATGAATATTTATTGATGACTTTTGTGGAATATTATACAATATTAGTACCAAAAACTTTATTTTTTCTCACATTAACAAGTTTAATAACAAATGTAAAATAAATTTTGTGCCTAAAAAACATTCAACATTGTTTCAGGTGACATTTTTTTTAACCTTTCCAGCGCTTATTTGACGCGGATCGACCGCGGAGGCCCACTACATAGCTCAAAACGTTATTTGCCGTGGGATCCGGCGTTTTTGGCATTCTTTATTTTCTTGACTACTGCTATTGTATTTGAAATATATTTTCTGATATATGGTCCTAGTCGACAGGCGGACATACAGACGGGTATTTGCCTCTGCCCCGCGAATTCTGTTACAATGTGGAGTGGCAGTTTTGCTTCTAAACAATTGGCCAAATCACTGTCCTAGCGGGGCGTGGCCCCGCGCCATTCCTCACAAAGTCAATTGACGGGAGCTCTTCCTGCTCCCGTCAAAGGTCATCTAAGAGCCAGTTGTTTAGTGAGTAAGTCCCGACCGGTACAACGCATATGTATTTTGTCGGTTTATTCCCCGTCTAATTTGTTTCTGTTGTGTCCTTATCCTTTATTAAAAGTAAATTATTCGATATATTAAATACAGCATTTTCCAGTATTTATTAAGTGTTTTTTTACCATTATTCGATGTTGAAATTGGCCTATACAAACGATATCGGAATTTGAAAGATTTGGTAATTCTTCCTGATCAATTAACTTGGTCAAACCCCAAACTTTTTAATACTTTAGTTACTACGGTCCATATAGTGATGTTTATTCACAAAGCAAGAAAACATAATTCTCCAAGACCCTGCAAGGCTGTCCCTACACTATTGCCAGAGCGATAAGTAATGTTCAATAGTCCACCACGGTGCGAATAAACAGTGGCTTGCGGGAGAACGCTGGTGGAATGTCAGTTGTGGACACACAAGCCAGCCCGACCACTAAATAAAAAACACTCTTTGTCTACTTTTGTATTTTTTTCTAATTTTATTTATTGAGTTTTGTAATACAAGTAAATCCGTGTTATCTATAAAACCGAGTGGTTTCAATTCCCCATACATACCTGAATAAATTATAAAAATATTAGTGGACGAACTACACTGCTATTCTAAGATATAATTCCCTCAAAAGTATAAAATTATCCTAGGAAATACCAAAAAAAAGGCTAAAAAAACGAATTATTATTTAAACCGTAAAATAACTTCCTATTTTTGTACATACAGAAATGAAAATACAATTATAAACTTTACCACACGATGGAAAATTTAAAAAAATTGTAACTTTTATTCTAAAAGATCAAGGTCCTATATTTTTTCATGAACTGCTTAAAGGGTTAATACTAATGTTACACATCTATTTAAATAAATAACAGGGAATAACATTATTAATAACAACACAGAAATTAAAATATAAATGAAGCTTTGGTATCTTACCTCTCCTTTGGACTTGAGAATCGTTCTCCTACGGGGGATAGTACAAACCTTGAGCTGTGGAGATCTTAAGGGGACAGGTACCGCTGGTTCGAGTGGTAAATGATACATTTGTGTGCCTAAAGATAACATGTAAATATTTTAATATGGGATGTTGAAGCTTTAAATGAACATGTTGTTAAGTCTATATCTTAAATTGCTAAAGAAGGCAATTGTTTTCATCATTCCCCTTACCTTCCCCTTACCCTGGACCCTATATAACTTGTCATTAGTCCCAAAAAAAAGGAATTCAATACCGAGAAGCATTTATTTCTCCAGCAGACTAAGTTTGCTGACTAACTATAGAATGCAAAACATTATATAATTATAAAATCAAGTTAAAAATACTATTTCTTGTTATTAAACAAAATGTGTAGTAGTGTAAGAAATCAGAATAAATTGAAATCAAATGTCATATAACATGTATATATTATATATATAATAGATATAATATATATAAATATATCCACATATATACATTAATTATATATAAAAAGAAAGAAAAAGAAGGCCTTGAATTTTTAGGAAAATAGTAAGCTTTGTTAGATATAAGGACTTAACGATTTGGTGAGGCACGAGAGAAAAACTTTTACTATCCCGAACTTCGAGACGAGATTTTTGTCTGGAGGAGCCCTTGGCCGCCACTCTTGAAATGATTCCTGGGACGTAGAAGCTGCACTGCTGAAACGTATTAATAAACAAGCTTCGACACAGTTTATAATGGTGTGAAACCATATATATACAAAATCACCCTTATTAATATGGCAGTTATATATATCGAAATCTAATATTAGTTATTATATTATCGTGATTATATTTATCAACAGACAAGTTAGCAGGTTGCTGTATATTATTCTAGTTTACTCCTTACAATAAACCATAATTACTGTCATACCTATGTTTAGAGTGCAATAAATATTTAAAAGTTATGTTTTTCTAATACTAAAACGATACAATATTTCTCTAAAAAATGAAAATAATTTGTCTTTTTCATCCTTGGGCTGTGATGTTATCCTTGCATATGATAATGCAATAACCTGTGGTAAGCACATAATCACATCATGACATGTATTGGGCAAAATGTGAGGTGCTAAGATCAGTACTTATGTACAAATTAATATCTTCAGATCACTAAACGAAACATTCTTCTGACTTATTATTTTGCACAGTATTAAGAAAGCAATTAATTGTGCCACATTGGCTGAGCATCCTAGCAAAAACTTAACACATTGCATCAAGACAAGTTGAGAAAGTAATTGAGTTATAGACTTGAAATATGTTTTAAACTTTGCTATACAATTCAAGGGCTGAGTATAAACTCTACTGTCTTTTATTTTCCATTAAGGCCTATATCTCAAAAACAAATTTGAAATTCATAAACTTAAAAATCTTATAGCTTATTTATTAATGAAGCTTATTCTACATGGGACAATGAAATAAGGTTGTGAAGGTTGTGTAATGTCCCTTCCCTCCCCTGGGATTGGAACTAAGCATCAACCGAACCCACACTGCACACAATAAGATATATTCGAGAAAAACATTAGACTTAATATTTTGCATGAAATTTCAGTAGAAGAATGTTTTACGTGACATGGTGTGGTCAGTACTTTATACTTTGTTCTACTATTCTACTTGAGTTTTATAACTCAATGTTATTAAAACTGTACAAAAAAATATTAGTACATTATATAGTGTTTAACAAAATGGGGCAATTCATCAAAAATTTTGTATAGTAATATATTTTGTTGGCTGAGTGTTAGCTAAGTGTTAATCAAATCAGGAGGCTGAAATAAAATGACTTCTCTTCGTCTGGCCTTTTTTTTCCATATACGAAGATCTCAACAATAATGAAATTGAAAAAAAACCAAAGGGTGTGAAAAAAAACAGAAACTATTTGAAAAAAAAAATTTAGCTTCTAGAACTTTCATTCTTACAAGATTGGCAAAATCAAGTTTGCGATGAATTGTCCCATCGTCCCTTCTTCCAGAGGATTTTGTGCATGAGCATTACGTAAGAGACCTATCACTCCAGTGGCGTTAATCCTCAAGAATAAACTGAACTTTAATGTACTTGAAGGTTTCTGTATGAAACTTGATTTATAAATAGTAAGAATCAAATTTTCTATTATCTTTGCCTTCTTTTTCAGAATTAATAAAATTACTTACCAAAGGTAATTTGTAAAGTAAATTTCTAAGTGCCATCTGTTTGTTAAACTGTTATTAGTATAGAAGAGACAAACTGGTATTGAGTAACAAAAAACACAAGTTTTTGAAGTATTACACTAATGATGTCTATATGCAAACTACAGTGTGAACAAAATGTAACAGCCAGTTACTATGGCCTTGCCTTCGAGGTTGGACTTGAGATATGTGAGAAAGAAGACTGCTTTCCAGGATTCCAGGATGTTGAAGATTCCACTAGCAGTGAGTATTCTTTCCAACTCTGGTAAGAAGAGTTGACAACAAGATTCTTTAGGCTGGAGACTCCTTAGACACCCTGGATTGCTCCTTTTCTGGTGGTTATAAAAGAGCTACTGCAAATGTGCCTGCTGTAGTGCCCCCCATACCATACATCCCATACCTGAAGGTTAGATTCAAGAGAGGAGTGTAGTAAGCGAACTCTTTTGCCATTTCTGTATCACTAATTACTTTTTAATTCTGCGGAAATTACAGTACAAATGCTGGTGCTGTAGCTTATGTTTCACAAAGGCAATCTATATGGTTTTCCGTTATAAGGTTTTAAAAGGGTACAACCCTTTTGTGTGCTTATAACCCTTTTATAAACCTATAAGGAACAGCAAAATGTCCAAAATCCTGTTTATCCTTTCAAATCTTTCCATCGTGCCAATAAACAAATATTTTTAAACAAACAATCCAATCTGGCTAGTTCCATGGCAAGACGTTATCAATTATTATACTAATAGGATCGCCATTCCTATATTATTTTAATCATCTTTATAGGAATCTTTATATATTTTATTAAAAGAATTGTGAATTAATATAGTAATAGAAATTGTAAAGATTTGTGAGCCTTCCAGTGCAGATGCTAGAATTTTTCTTGTCATTTCGGGTTCGAGGAATGCTAGAAGCTTCCTTTTTGTATGGTAGGTTTATTGAGTGCACTAGGTTACCAGGTTCTGGGTTGGATAGGTACCCATTCAACTCAGACATTGTGTTGCTCAATTTTGATTGGGCCAATTTAGCTTGATTAGATGGTGGGAGGGACTTCCTAGATCCTTCCTGGTGGCTTAAATCAACCAGCGTTTTCAGGGGAATTCTTTTGCTGTGTGGCTCAGAGAGTGTAGTTCGTGTTTAAGTGATAGACCCTCACTCTTGCCGTATTGAATTTTCGTCAAGAGAGGGTTGAGTTTTAGTAAGATTTTAAAAATTCTATTCAAGAATTAGAAGTTGTGTTTCCAAATTAAGGATAATATATAATTAGGTCATTTTGGTTACTTGTGTGAAGTCTTCCATGGAAGAAGTGCTAGGCTACTGTGAAGGTTAGAATTTTAATATTGAAATATGAAAATTACTTGTGATGATCATTTTCCTGTACAAATTTGGTTATAATCATGAATTAGCTCTACTGAAAAAAAGGAAAATTTTATTTTTAATCCTTCCTGAGATTCAAAAAATATTTTTAACACAAATGTTCCCTAAATTTAAAACATTCCAAAGCCAAGCGTAATAATTCCTAGATTGAATTTCCAATAATTTTGAAAATTGGAGAAATTTACAGAAAAATAAGTAGTTTGAAATTGATTACCAGATTTATTGAGTTTAACTGTGTTGGACATTGTGTTTGTTCATAAATATAAATTATTAATATAACCTTTATTAGTTTGGTTAGATTATTTTATTTTGAGAAGAAGTCAGTTTTATTATTTGTTTTTATTTTATATTAGAAGAAGATTATTTTAATTTTAGAAGATTTAATGAAGATTTTTAAAAAATTTGTTTTTTATTTGAGATTTTTGTGGTTGAAACATTAGCCACTGAGAACTTGAAGGACACAATTATTTGAATGATTGATTGATTTGTTTAGTTTTTAAAGACTGGAACTTGTGAACATTTGATGGGTTAAAAAATATGAAAGAATTGAGATATAAATTAAAAAGTAAAAAAAAACATTTAGCTTGGCGTTGCTGTATTATTGATTTTAAATTTTTATTAAGAATTACTATAATATTCATACTGAGTTTAATTAATTGAATTCCATTGGAACGTGTGCATTCTTTAAAATAAAGGTTGTTATTAGTTCTCAGAACACAATTGATCGCTTTTATAACTAAAACAAAAATAGTTTTGGTAATTGGTTTTATAGAAGATAACCCTACTATAGACACGTTACATATACCCAGGCACATTTGAAGTGATAGTTTCCTCCAGACTTGGTAGTCCTATCCTCTTGTTTCTCTATGTGCCTTCGTAGAACAAGCTGAACAAGTCGTTTTAAATTCTCATTTACAACAAGATCATTTTACCTTGGCTTGTACTCTATTAGCCATGTTTGGAAGTGTTTCTTATTTGAACCCAGAAGGATGAACCATATCGTCCAAGCATACATGCAGTGTATGGGCTGTATTTTTGCATGTAGTCTAAAGAAGTCCATTTGTATATAAGAATAAACAAAAATGGGCTCTATAACACATCTTGTGTGGTACATTGTGATAAATGGTCCTGTGGCTAGTGACTTTATCTGTTGTGTTAGTACGTTGCTGGTGTGGTTTATTTCCAACAATTTGGTTCTTCGTTCTGTATAGGTAAATATTTTATCCAGTCAATGGCAATTCTTTTACCTCAAAGATTAGTCAAATTATGTCTAAAAGTATATGTGGGTGCTAAGACAGTCGATCAGGCCTTAAGAATGTAGTTCCAAGCATGATAGCAGTAACTGTCTTGCCTTCTTTCACAGTGTTGGTCAATTAGGAATATTCAACAAGCTAATAAGTGAGCTTGTTGTTTGTCCGATCTCCCCCCAAATCTGAAATCTGTGTTGCTGAGATGTAAGGAGTTTGCTGTTTGAACAAGTGTTGTAGGAATCTGCTCAAAAATAATTTTTTTCCATAACTTTAGAACAAAGTTTATATCAGTGATATCGGCCCCGGTAGTTAGGCTGGATTGGTTGGTGTTTCCTTACTTGTTATCAAAAGAAAAAAAAAGAAAAGAAACTGCCCCCCCAGAGAAATAATATCTTTTCTCATTAAAAGAGTAAGTTGTATTTTT
>NW_025778106.1:0-17024 GCF_021130785.1 Homalodisca vitripennis
TTATGGAAGGGGTCCACCCAAGCGACCGAAGGGACAACCGGCACAACTCCGCCCATAAAGGGACAGCCGACACAACTCCGCCCATTACAAAAATATAGCCATTCAAGAACGGAGTTATGAATATTCAACTAACCAATAGAAATTGAGCCAAGATAAGGCAGCGTTTTCAATGTTTCACCTGTAACTGAGTATCAGGCGCGCAGAGATGGATAGAGGTTCAGATAGCAGAACCTTGGCGATCACCGATTCCATCACAAAACCAACTGGCGATTTATTGAGGCGGGCAATTTGAATGAGCCGCACTGTTTTAAACAAACATATGTTAAATAAACCTGCGCCGAAATATTTATTTCTGAACATAACATTTCTAATTTCTATAGTCATTAACTGAATAAGTTGGTGCTTCTAACTCGGTGGATTTTTAACAATTACATATTTATTGTAATTTATTTTAGTGAATTAAAACTTATAATCTAACTTATTTTGAAACACCGTTAAAAACATAAAAAAAGGAGTAAGCTAGGAACTTTTTTTATTATTGGGCCAGGAAAACACCTCCTACGACAAAGTTTTGGATTAAAGTATAATTTTAATCTGTATTTTTAAAACGTTTTTGATAGGAAGTCATTTTGCACCGTTTATAAGCGATTACAAATAAGTATTCAAGCTATCATTACAGTTTGAATACTGGTTATACCCACTAATTGAAACAAACTTATTTCACAATCGTGTATCCAAACTACTGTCAATGGCGCTGTGTAGCGGGTACAACGGTTATCCCAAGATAACCGGATCAAGCAACGTCGAGCGTGGCTGCTGCTTGGAATGGGTGACCGCTGAGAGATCCAGTCCTTGCAAGCAGCCCCGCCTGCCCCGACCATTGGTGGTGGTTCTTAAGTCACCTTTTAAGCCGTTGGTCCCCAGGTTAAGTGTTAGAGAGGGATTCTTAGCCCTCCCACCTGGTAGAATAAGACATCTTTACTGTACTTGTTTTTACAAATGAGGGGAACTGGCGCGGCACTGACACTGGACTCTCGACTTCTGTTCTCAGTTTGGCGGAAGCTATTATATTGAGTCACACGTAATTATCATTATAATAATATAAGAACCATATGAGAGCCACAAGTATTGGAATTTAGGTCATTATTTCCAATTTGGCTAATAAAAGTACTAACGTGTATTAACTATATTTAACACAAACACATCAGAAGAGTTGCATACAACGTTGTACAATAGTACACTTATTTATTACTTTAAATGAGATTCGCCTCACGAATATCTAAGTCAAATTGTTGTATTGATATTCATTAAATATTTGTCCAGCAAACTTTTGACATGGTAATAAAGGTGATTCGTATTAATGTTATAGTTCCTATGGCAATGTTTATAATAAAAAGATTATACAAAAATCGAACTAATTTTAATTGCATGAAGTAGTCAAAAATGGATATTTGACTTAATAAAACTGATTGTTGGTTGACAACCAACAACAAATGGTGGATATTTTTTGCTTAATGAAAAATCTAGTTTTTTTTGTTTCACTCAGCGCTAATTTTACGTTTATTATTCGGCTTCTATAAAATTACGTACTTGGGCTGTATGAAAGTTTGTTTGTAACTTTCAAACCTTCTGCTTTTTGACGGTTCTTTAATTTTTCTTGTTTAATTACTATGCCATATTGCGATTCAATTGTACGCATGTTGTGTGCTAGTTTGAGCAGTAGCAAGCGTCTAGCTAGCAGAACAAATACTTTACGCCCTATCCCTTTAATTTGAAAACAATGGTTGTGAAGGTAAACAACCAATCGAGTTTATTTACTTCAGAAATAGTTTATTTACTACTAGTGCTTGCTCCATCGAAAGACTATTTAGACGTGTTACTGTGTCATTTCCAGTATTATTATGATATAAAACTTCTAGATATTGAAAAAAATTAATTACTCACATTAATAAATAAAAGTATCCTTAGTAAATCAATCAATCACAAGTCCCAAAACCGCCCCATCTCTGCCAACCCAGCTATCGCGATTAGATTGATCGGACCGGAGTATCAGGAGAGCAGGAAACTGTACTAGTTTTAGCAATGTTTGTAGTTGCCTCTACAGGGCTAGACCGGTTCAAGAATAAAGGTTTCTAGAAGTATAAACAAGATTTTCTTCCGTTCTTTGTTTATTTTCTTATCTAAGAAAGATACTTCCTTTTTATTATATATTGGTAACATTGAAGTCTACCTACATTTTATACAGCGTGCTATGTTCTGTAAAAATAATATTGTAAAAATAAAGGACAAAGATTTATGAATCATTTCGTCTCTTTGTAGAATTTGCACTATGATAATTTTACGTTCCATTTAAGAAATCAAGTGACCAATAGTTATAAGAAGGTGTTATTGAAAGTACATAAAACATAAGTAGAAACCATTCGATTCTTAGAATGCACAAAAATACCAGTGAAACAAATACAATACCTCTTTTCTTTCGTTATTCAATATTAAAATGACGGTTTATTTGGACGCTCAATATTTCAAATGTCAGTTTTTTGTAAGTTAACGTAAAGTGCATTGTTAATGTGTAACCAAGTACCGTACATATAAATTAAACAAAAGATTCAGCAAATACATTTATTAACAGTCAAACAAAGTTTCTAATATTATATGAGTTGCTCTATGTCAACAATTGTAAAAACCCCCAGCATGTCAGCTTGCGTAAGAGCGTGCCCAATGTTTTCGAGGAAGACACTGCGAAAAGATAATGTGTTATAGAGCCTAGGAGCTATATATGTATAAATACTTTTGTAAACTTCTAATTTAGGAAAAGGCATAGTTACATGGTTTAACATTAGTAACCTAATTGAGTGAACGCTTATATTTCCCAGTGTGTGGCCACCTCTAATTTATTTTAAAATTCAGAAGACAACGTGGACATATTAGGATATAACATATTACAAACTACCGCATTATGGTCTTGTCTGAAAGAAGTTAAAACATGCCATTAAAAGCTACATTGATCTCCTAGTTCTAAAGATATATGATATAAACAAGTTTATTTCCTCTGTGGGTGAGTCAATCAGTTGCTCAAGGCCATTACTTGACATAATCGCTAAATACTTGTCGACGAGCGTGACCATAGCATAAATTCATATCCCCGGTAACAACTAAATTCCGATCTTTGGATTCAGACAATAAGATATTTAATTCGTTCAAGAAAGACGCAATGGAATGGGAATGAAGCCTTTAAACCGCTACGATCGCAACAGAAAGCCCAACAGACTCAATGTCAACAGTGACCTTGAGAGAGTCAGCTGATTGGATAGTAGCGCCTGAACATCTGGCCTCATATCGATCACTCACATAAACAATCACTCCACCTGATCTGTAGCTGTCATTACAGTTTGAATACTGGTTATACCCACTAATTTAAACAAATTTATTTCACAATCGTGTATCAAACTTCTGTCAGTACAATTACATCCGGCAAAGACGTATTAAAATAAATTAAAAAGGAAACAAAGTTTTCCTGAGGCCGTGTTTGTTACGGGTATGAAGGACGGCTTGCCTCCTGACATTGATAATGTTACAGCTTCATTGATTAAAAATTAAAAAAAAAACGGCTCTGAAATGGTTTGAAAAGCACTTAACTGATCGCTATCCAGTTAGGATATTTTACCAGAATAGTTCTAAAATGAAAACTGATTATGGGGTTTTGCAGGGAAGTATGTGGGGTCATCTCCTGTTTCTCACTTTTGTAAATAACCTAGATAAAGTCAATTTTGTCGGGAACCGGGCGTTCTTTTATGCCGACGACACGGGCTTTGTTGTTTGAGGGGAGCAACTGGGAGGAAGCTTTGGGCCTGGCGGAGCGTGGAACTTAAAAATCTAGGTATTTAATAATAGGAGTAGAATCTGTATATTGATTAAATTTTGTTTTTGGCCCAATAATACAATTTTATCCACGTTGTACCTATGGAGCCCTAATTATCTGTTTTTACACTAGCGCTCGGTGGTGTCGCCCGATGATCCCACGAACCAAGTCGCCAGGTTCCCTCCTCTGCATTACACTAATCCTTGCCTATTCGTCTTCCGGTACCAACGTATGCTCTGTTTTCTTGGGTGTATCGGCTTGATATGACTAGCTCTTTAATACTGCTTAATATTTTGCGCTCTACGACTTTCCAACAACCCAATCCCTTTAATCTTTTTATATGTACAAAACCTAACTGTAAAATAAATTAGCTTTATATGATTTTCCAATGTATTGCAAGGTTTAGGATTTTAAAGTATTTATAAAATTATAAGAACCCAGTCATAAGATATATCGTTTACAGTTATCTATTTTTTTAAAACAATAATGTATTCAAAGCTATTATGTGTTTTTCCTTCTTGCAAAAATTCACTAGTTTCAGGTTCAGGAGTCAGTATGAAAACTATAATAAGCACCCAACAACATTTAAAACATTGAATCTTGATTTTTTTTCATGGATGGTGCAATACAAATATAACGAATTGTACCGTTTAATAGTAGTCGTCTTTGACTCAAAGCATTTAGAAACCTGTCACTCTAAAAACTTGAACAATTTTAAATAAACCTATAAATTTAGCATGAACATTTATTTCTACATTCCACTTCATGATGATGCTGAGCGTTTTGCGAATATTACATTTGTCTTAATGTTAACCATGATAATAACGAGGAAATCGGAGAATAAATCAATGTGTAAATACGAAACGCAATACACAAGACTTTCGTTGAGTTGCGTTTTCTCAAACCTTTTAGGTTTGAGAATATTCTTAGCAAGCCGGAATATTTTCTGTTGTATCTGTTTGTTTCTATAGAGACAATATAGAGTTCTAAGATAAGTCATATTTCTCTATAGGATTTGGCTGAGCTTTATCAAAACCAATAACTTGAAATAACTCATGGTGATATTTTTATAGCGAATTTTAGCTATAAACATTAAATTTTTCTAAGCTGTTAATAAGAGTGTTAGCAAAATATATATTAGGAGCTAAAGTTAGGCCACTATTCGTCATTTAACTTAACCATAATGTATAGTCTTGATGCCGAGAGCCAATTTCAATTTTATAAGTATACAACGTAATTTTCTTTAATCTGTTAAGGAGAGGCCCTAATAACAGAATAGGTTGTGAAACTGTTATGAAGACGGATTATTTTGTTGAAAACTGTGTTCTCGTTTATCTCGTTGGCTGACGGTGATATAAATTTTACTTACAAATATCAACAACAGTGACTCAGGCTTAGTTCTGGAAAAGGTATATTTCACCTAATAATTTATTGAGCGGATTTGTTAAGCCGTAATTATTAACCTATTTAACAATTTACTACTAAGCATATTGCTAAAACATAGCGTTCTACGATTCCACATTCAGTTTAGAACGATTTCAATAAGAGCTGTCTGACTGCTACCCTGAAACATAAGGTTAAATTGTATAATATGTGTGGCTTTCTTGCACTAGATAACTAACTATCCGTTTCATCTAATAGATGTGTTTTTTAGGAAATAAATCATTCATCCATTTCAGTAGACAGAAATACATAATTTTGATATGGGTTTGGATTCAAAACCAGTATCGTTTTCTAAATTATATGGATATTTCAATATTTGTATTGAAAATTAAAAAACTGAAATCAACATCAACAATACTAACTCATTTCAATACTTACATTGTGATAGATTTCATCCATATGTAAATCATACATGATACAGTAAAGTTCTTACTTCCCAGTCCATGTTCATGTACGCTATTACTTCGGTCCAGTTTAGGAATCACACCAGTAATCTAATCAGTATCGTAGAACTCATCAGTAAGTAAATGTATGCTTTGTCACCTTGACGATTTTCTGTCATTAAAATTGGGTTTATAGTCACTCTCGTGTTTGCTTTGTGAGCCAGAATAAATCAATTGGTTTGCCTTTTTTCTCATGATGTTTAAATAAGAAGTGTTGTTACCTTTGTTATGCTTTCACTCTATAAATGTAAACAAATAGAAAATACTGGTTAAAATAATAAAACATGTGGTCGTGCTGACATAATACGATGTTTTACAAAATAACAGTTGAATGCATTATTTATCCGGCTCTTGGAGCCCACAGTACAGAACTTTTGAAAGACCAGCGGGGCGTAGCCCGAAAGGATTTTCAAAATAAGAATAGTCTTATGTTTTTTCTAGGAACATTAGGAATGTCCATGTAAAATTTCAATACAACAGATAGAATGGTTTTAGCTTGAAAGCGTAACAAACAAAGTTACTTTCGCATTTATAATAATATTAGGATTAGGATCAGGACTATGACAAATGTTTCTTGTATTATTTTAGTATATGCATATAATTATGTTTGAAGCTACTGAGTTGTATACAGTTTAATATTGTAGCCTATTAGGCATTGAAATAAATCATTCATCTTCTTATTAATTTATTTTTTATGATAAGCTTTGATAAATGTTTTATAAGAATTAAATATAGATTAATATGAAATATTATTATATTGTTTACCGAGATTCGGCCGGCAAAGCAGATTCGGGACGACTCAGACGAATTTCCAGAGGTTCATATCGGTTTGCTTCCGGAGTGAAAAACTCGTAGAATCATCTATTAAAGTCTATAGTTTTATATTTAAATACATCCATGACCTTTTTTATTGATACAAAAAGCCAATGTAGTTCCTAAATCTGGCAATAATACTAAATATGATTGTATAAATAAATTGAGAAACAAGCAAAGTAATTTCCTTCCTCTTTTTAATCAGCTTTCATTGCGCCCTCTCATGAATGACGTGGTTGGTAAAGTTTATCAATACATTAGAACAGCGTGTATTAAAATTATCGCATGGGTATTGAATTTTTTAACGATGTTTATGACACTGTAGATAGGGAAAAGTGCGTTAGCTGAATGATGAAGAAGTTAATATCTACGCATGTCAATAATTTAACTGTAATTAGGATTTTAGTCCAATGTAAATTTTCATGATAGGCAGGAGTTTGGAAAATGATTTTTTTTATGACACATTTTTCATTATATTGCTATTTAATTAGCAAATTGGAATGGAACATCATGTAACTTTATGTTATGTTAGGCCAACGGTTTCAATGGTTGAGTGTTCTGAGTGGCGCGTTTATTATCTGGAAAGCGATAGCCTGGAGTTATAAATATCAGGGAACCGCTCCAGAGAAGACAGCTCAATAAGACAATACTCTTGAATTGAAGACGATAACGCAATTATAATATCTTAACAGTGCATATTAAAAAAGAATATTATAAAATGTGTTCTAACTGTGTGGTATTTGTTAAAACCTTTCGAGCAAAATAAAGTGCATAACAAAGAAATGCTAATTTTTCCACAATATAAAATTCCTTTGATACATAAAAAATCATTGTAGTAATTTAGACATACTAGTGTGCACAAGGGGCCAATTTGTCAGGCCAAAATATTATTTTTGAAAATGTTGAATTTATTGTTAATTAAATAAATTTACCCCTTTCCTAAAAATATTACAGCTAACAGCTAAGCATTCACGATACAAATATTTACTTTTTGTATGTTGCTAACTTCTTCTTTAGTTATTATTTATTTTATGAATATCTTGCCCAAATAATTACTCAATAGAAAAATATGAGGTATAATTAATCTATAGTATACAATTATTGTGTGCAATACGAAACAAAGATATTAGTGTTATTACCACTCTCCGGCTAGTGACTAACCAAACTCTATAGAGTGACACAGACCATCATCCTCGTGGGAGAGAGAGCGAGCAGTCGAATGACAAAGAATGAACATCCGCCCCGCTGACCAATATAGTACTCTTACTACCACTACGACGCGACAATAGTACTCTTGTCCGGCGTGCCTTGACCGTGGTCAGCACCTCCTGCACTTGGTCAGGGATTCATTCCTGAGTTTTTCTAAAACACTTCAATAACTAACGCTCGCTCCCACTTAACTCTATGTTGGCAGCCGATCTTTAAGGTTGACTTTTTGGTTATTCCTAATACTGTAATTTTGGGTATTAAAAAATGTTTTGTTCAGATTAATCTTATAACCAGAACTAAAAACTGTTGATGATAAAGATATGAATTTTTAAATTAGGTGCAAGTAGTCTGGCTGAATAAAATGTCATAAATTTATTTATAAAACATTTTTTTAACTATTTAAATATTTTGTTAAACATTTTAAAGCTATATTTAATCTTAACAAATTTAATTTTCTCAAATCATTAATTAAGAAATGTCACGTCCTGAAGTTACTATTAATCTACGTACTCTACAAAATTCACTTTTTATCATCGGCATCGGCCGTTTAATTTAGACTTCATCACAAACATTTTCTCATTTAAACATATATTAATCGTAAAAATCCTTTAATATTTGCTGTTATCCCTATATTATTAACTTATTTCTCTTACGACTTATGTTGAGGTAATATGTGAAAAGCAATTACACGTGTTGCCTTTGTTAAACCTTCTGTTAATGCAGAGTATAACGAGACCTCGGTTTTACAAATGGCAATGTAGAGTGTGAACAGATTTGCTGAGTCTTCTTATTTATTCTACTTGGAGATATCTATGATTTGATGTAACTCATTATGTAGTGAGGAATTACTTCCTCCCGTGTTTAGTAACTTTAAATTAGTATTTTGTGGTTTCTTGCAATAAGACGGAAACATTATATGTTATTTGGAGAAAGGAATGCAAGTATGATCGTTGGACAAAATGCAGTTAATTATAAACGAAAGGGTTAAGTGAAAGGTTAACATCAAAAGTTACAGTATATGTTTAACATTTAATGGTAAATAAGAAACAGTATTGTGCATTGGCGTCCCGTAGCGTTTAAATGTTGATAGGGTTTAAATCCAATCAAATAGGTCTCAGTTCCTTATAGGACATATTTGGTTAGGGATCATAAGTACTATCAGACACAGAACTTCGTGACACACTTTTAAGAACGCCTTGCTTTTAGATTTATGTACCAGACAGTGCAAACAAATATTCTAAAACTCTATGATGGAAGCAGTGATTTTAACGCGATTTACTGAGTGTTTATCCATCGCATTTACATAACAGAGCTATATACATAATACATAACACAACTATATACGAGAAAACTAAAGGCGCGGCGTTGAAGTTTCAAAATCAAGCAACATTGGAAACCTCTTCTATATTTATCCCATAAGAGTATATTTAGCTGTTATTACTGTGTCGTGTAGTGTTTAAATCTATAGAAATATCTTGAATTCGTTTTCATTAAAAATATACTAAAAGCTAATTAACATTCTATGCAACGACTTGAGCAAGGTATTATTATCGTGTGTATGAATGTGAAAGAATTGGGGAGGGAGAGTTTATTTGGCTAGACCCCCTAATCAAATGCAATGCACATATGCGTTAAAAGCAACCTTATTCGGCTTAAGCATTAGGTGTGTAAAAACGTTTAAATTTATTAAAAAATATATATTTCTTTAAACCTTTTTATCGGTACGTTCACACCATTCTCTATTTGGGGCGGTTCCCTAACACAAAGAAATTTATAATGATGATCATAAAATAATCAATGTGCAAAATTCGCACCTATAATATTTTACAACAGTTGACATTTAAAAGGCTCTTTTTATTAACTAATTTTTGTAGGCTAACTGTAGAGACGGAAAATGGGATTTTTAGCTATTTTATAGACCAGTGTAGGGAGTAGCCCGAAGAGATTTTTGAAATAAGAATATGCATATATTCATCCAGGGAACCCTAAGAATGTCTACGTAAAATTGCAGTACAATGGGTTAAATAGTTAAAGCGTGAAAGCAAAACAAATAAAACATATTATTAATACCTTCATGTTATATCTAGGCCTAAAAATCATTGATAATAAGGATAATAACATTTTACCGTACGTGCTAGAAAAGTGGCTTGTGGGGAAATATTTTTTATTTTTATTCATAATAAAATTTTTAAATTATATTTGATTTAAATATAGACATTTTTAAGATATGTGGAATTTATAAATAAGTAATTATTTATTAAATACTTTGTCCTTTCCTGAAGTTCTAAATTACGTACAAAAATAAAATTTTGATATCCATCCGTTTTTTTTGGTCCTAATTTACGAACTTGACAAATATTTTTATACATTCAAAGTATGATGTTGGTCTTAAAAGCCATTAATAAAGCTTTATATCTACGAGAGAGGTCTGAAAGGTTTCCGACCTAACAAATTGTTTTGTAATTGTTTTCCTTTTTGAAGCTAATCGATTAAATTAATTCTATTAATATCGCATAAACAGTCATCATCTCTTTTCCCAACCAAAAAAAGCAGCATTTTTTTCTTTTCTTGAGTCGGTTCCCCTTTTTGTATTTTTCTTTCGGGTGTATAATGGTGTAGTCAAGTTTTATCTACAGTAATTAATCAGCGCATTTGGATTATTTCGCCTAAACTGCACGAGAAGAGCGTTGGAAATGTTCATCCTAAAATCTCTTTTAAAGCAATGTATAAAAAGTTTTAACGCTCAGCCAAATACCATGGAGTGAAATGCACCATCATTGAACTTATTGTTGCTAATTTATAAAGGAACCTAACGCAAAATATCATATCTACAGGTCAGTTTTTTTTTTCGAGATATAGTGCAGTTAGACAGATAAATATTAATTAATTTTTTTCCAACCCCAAGATTGATAGTCTTTGTTGACGTACAGCCAATAAAAACGTCATAATAAAATTGATTAAGGCAGTAACATATTATTTACAAGGTAGAAGTACACCACACACCAAGTGTCGTAACAGGTTTCACTGAGGTTGCATACAAAACGTTTCGTCTTCATATGAAATTTGTCTCGTTAAATCGTGTCACATGATACCAATACCTCATGCTCAAATTCAAATCTACACGTCAGTTACTTTTAGAGATATCGTGTGTACAGACAGACAGACATATAGAAATGAAAATGTTCAAGCCTCATGAGTAACTATATTTCCTAAAACATATATTTTCATAATTAACTACTATTTTATAATTTTTAAAACATACAATGATGTTCGATTCTGCACAAAGTTTAAGAACGATTTACATAAGAGCTGGTCGCAAATATAGGACTATTTCCTTGGTAAGTTCAACGGCAATAATTCTCAATTGTGAACCGTAAATAAATTAGACCGGACGTGACTCTTTTTTAAACCGCAGTAACTTTTAAGTCGCACGCAAGTTATATATTTTTCTACATCGGAAAAAATAGCCAAAATAAATTCAAATGGAACAAACTCTTTCTATCATGCTTAGAGAGACCACGTCAGAACATCGTGGTGCACTCAGCTGTACACATGATGAGATAATGAGAAACACCACTTCTTCTATTTATAGGTGTCTCTGATGTCGAAAAGGTTTTAAAAGCTTCGTTTTGAGCTTCGTAGTTGCCGACTTTCTTTGGATCTTCATTCCAGGAGTGAAGTCTGAGACACAGCGTCAAATATACTACACCACTGCAATAAAAGTAATAGTGAATTTGAGCTAAATTCAACATTCAAATATTATAAGATGCTTCGACAAAGTAGTCTACGGCCAAAGGTAACAGATAGTTGATTTATAAATAAATGCCAAGTTTAATGAGGACAAATCAAAATCTGTATTCACGTGCAGAAACATATAACATCATACAAGTATTTTATAAATCTAAAAATAATAACTGATATCCGATTATGTAAGGGTTTTACAAACAAAAAATAATTACGCCTTTTAATTATCAACATGAAACTCTAAATTTTTTGTATGTCGTTCTTCAAAAGACACACACAAAATGCAGAATAAGAATGAATAAGTCTTCGTTAATCAATCAAATAATAATAAGTTAACGTCTGAAGAAAGCATTATATTTTTAAACAGAAAAAACTGTTTTTGGTTATCCACAAATCCTCAATAACAATCAAAATATTTTATATTTTTTACTCGAATTACATGGTGTGAATACAACCCAATCAGTAAAACAATTTTCCAAAGTGATTATAGGTGTATACTTTTATGTGGTAGAAGTTTGAAATAACTAATGTTCTAGAAAAAAAACTTGTAATAGAGGTCGTCTGGACCCAGCTCCGTCATGGATCTTCTTTAGAAAAACAAATTATAGTCAACAATTTATGGCATGGCTGTTGGCCTGTCGTCTTCTAGGTTTTAAAATGCTTTAAAAATCACTAAATTTGTCTTGAAAGTAGTTGCAAATAATTTTTCAGTTTTGATTCTACCAAAGGTATCGGTATTCGGTAGGGAAAAGCAGTGATTAAAAAACACATATGCCACGAGATGGGCTTAACTCATTAAGTATTTATTTGTATTGCGACCTTCAAAATCTTGAACCCTCAATCATGGGTTTCCAAGCTACTACTAAAAAATTCTACAAAATAATTTAAATTATTGGTAATTTTTTGTGTATATATATATTGAATTAAGAACTTCCAAAACGCATATGGGGTTCGGGTATTTTGTTTTTTGAAAAAAAAAAAAACAAGGTGCGACAAAAAATATTAAGGACTATTTAGGAGCTGGTTGTATCGAGTCATCAGCCCGATATGGTCGAGAAACAAAACATAGGTTGGGAACCCGGGAAGATGAGGTGAAAAACAGTTTGGAATGCGGAAGAGCGAGCAGTGAGCAGCCAGCCGACTTCGTGGCCCGTTGGAATTCTCTGCATTGGCGCGCCACACACCACCAAGTCTGTTTTCTACCAAAACCACATATGTAGCAGGAACAAAGTCTTTCCTATCGTAGAAGTGGACAACACCAGTCTATAAACATTGTTCATGTGCTACTATTCAATCCATACATTATTTTCCAATTGTTTAAGAGTCGCATATAAACAAAATAAATATTCGTTAAAATGTGTCTGAACCTTTACAATTACTTAGGAATTTTTTAGCAATTTATTATTTTATTTGAGTGTGTTTTGTACTCTATATGTTTTCAATCACAGAAAACCAGTTATAATTGAAATATCATCGGTAGTTTTTAAATAAATACAATTATGATCATAATTTTGTTTTTACAGAAAAACAATTTTTTAAACATCTGTCATCTAAAAAATATATAATTAGAGTTGAGGCGTTTATATTTCAATTTATAAAGGACTTCAAACACACACCCCAAGGCAAGGCAAGGTGTTTTTGATTGCCTTTTGCATCTAAGTCACATCAAATTCTTTTTAAACGATATCCTACTTCGTTAAAATAGTTATAGTGAAGTAAATTACACTCATACACAACTAATAACCCAGTTACTAAACACTAATGTATAACGGTATACAGCTGTTGTAATTAAAATAAGTAATTGTTATATATTTTTTAAAAAACATTACAGGATTAGAATTTTACATGCAACATTTCAGCTCTGTTGACTAGTGGGAAAGAGGTTTAAATAATAAGCAATGTACTTTTGCGTTCATGACGACGATACAAACACAGAGATAGTTTTGCATACTAGTAGTAGTAGGCATTCTCAATAGACATATTCATATGAAATTGTAAACGATATTATGTCCTCAAACCACTTCGGGCACTATCAAATATTGTTTAAGGAGAGAATCTTAAATATAGACATAGATAATAAACAAAGTGAAGTAATAAATACATTTCTCAATAGGTTTCCTTCCTTGCTCTTTTCATTTTAAAACCAAACCACGTGTCGCGTACCTTATAATATAATATTTGATTAAGAAATGAATATTATATAAAGCATATTGCAGTATAACAAATTGTCTACGAGAATAAATAATAAGTTTATAATTTTGGACTAGAATCTTGAAGCTGCAGTGCCTGCACGAGCCGCAGGTGCTGCACGCGGTTTGACAGGACATGAAAAAAGAAAAAGGCGCCGCGGTGGAACATTCTTTAAAATACAATAAATTTTAAACCGTTAACCTACGCCTGTACGCGGTGAGCGTGACAGGACTCTGTAATCACAAGCTCCCGGATAGGCCTGACAACAGGCACAATATTCATAGCCGCTATATATGATTGTACACTTGAGTATTCTTAAATAAAATCTGGAAACACTGTTCGCCGCTAAATACACATACACGGCTGCCGAATTAACGCAGTATAGACGCTTGTGCTGAATGATGACAAATTCTTAACGGCCAAGTCACATAACGTAATTATTGATTTTCTTACTTCCCAATTATGGTACTGATCTGATATCGTTGCTAAATCATTATTAATTTAGAATTTTTAAAACAATATACTCCTAAATATCCCAAGAGATGTCTCTTACAATTTTCTGAATAAGATATTTTTATTGTCATTATTTTCTTGTATAATAAATTGGTTAAAGTGGAGAGAGCTTAAAATTTTAAAACACAAAACCGATCTTCTTTAGAAAAAGCAGGTCTAATAGGCTACTAAAAGAATTGGGCTGGTAATAGATATAATGCAGTTTTTGAACTGCAAAAATATGATGTAATATGTAATCAAGAAGTACAACAAAAATTATGTGTATAGAGATAACTAAAATGCGGCTGCAATTTTCATTGTCCTTATCTAATACACCGTCGTGAGTACGTGTGGTGGGCTCTCAACGACTTCAACGAGTAGGGAGCAATGCAGGAATAGCGATGGTCACTCCTGCCCCCAATGTTATTGTTGTTCTCTACTCTCCTGATACTTGAGACGTTCATCACTGACATTTTCAGACACTGTTTACGTCATATCGCCCTCTCGTCATCGCCCTTCCTCCCTAAGCAGCTGTGAGGGAAGCATCATCCAATTCTCTTGCCAACCTCTGTGCGCCTGATACTCTTTGCTTGTGGAGTGGGGGGAGGTTGCGTAAACCACGCCCCCACCGCCATTCTGCCGTCTCATTTGTACGTAGCGTTTTCCAATAGAAAAATATGTGAGTCTTCGCTTGTCCACTCTCGGACCGTGCTTGTGGTGGCCTCCGGTTTAACTCGTGTGTCTTGCTCGCGCCATATTGTTTTATACTGCAGTTACTAACTTGGACCGTTCCAATTCGAAGCGAGGTCAGTCAGGTGAACGAGTGATCCGGATCGGAGTGATTGAAAAGACCTGTTCACACTTTGAAAGTTTTGTTCGCATATTTGGCCTGGCAAGATGAAATACTATTTTGATACTTTTTTCCAAATCAGGTGAAATGAAAAATGAAATGAGAAAATGGTTTCTTTTCTTAAACATAGGTACAATAAAACACATACTTATAACACGATTTTGCAACAAACGTACGCAAATATATACAATGTCTGAAATCATTTGTATCAGTCGTGTAACAATAACGGTACTTATACGTAGGTTAATTATTTCTTATCAATAATAAAACCTCGCATTAATTCTATTTAATTCACATTAAAATTTGAAATAAGAAGAGTTAGTAATAACCGGGATGCGACTACATGGGCCTAGGACTAGTGCGTATGTCTGCTGGTCGAGAATATTGGAACTCCAAAACTAATAATAGAACAATTGATTTTGTAAGTAAAAAATAGTATTTTGGTAATTTTTGATATTATTAATGGTATTAGAATTTATTTTTAATCCGGCTGGATGGCAATGACAACAGTGACCACGCAGGCAATTGATGAGTCACATTGATAATGATACGTAACCGAGTATAAATCCAGTTTTGCTGCACTGTCGTATGAAGTATTAATTATGGTAATTATAGTGAAGGACAGACCGAATAACAATAAATAGCGAGGACGGGTTAGAAGTTCAGCGATAACAGGGGATTATAAGTCTATATACTTCTTCGCCATCTAACAATAGTAACCCATCCTTCATGCGTTTTTAAACCAGTAAAGATTAGGTAATTGCAACACAGAAGCGAAGTTGTAACTCAAACACACGTTACGGTACAAAACTTGAGAAATATAATACAAATTTGTTACGCTGAATGACTCGTTGCGAGTACCGTGTGTTATGAGTATAAGTTCTCAACGCTAAAATAGTATGAAAATTAATGTATAAGTTAATAAGAATAGTTTTGATTAACACATTTCTTATAGTCATTAGTTCCTGCTCGAAGAAAATTAATTCTAAAGAATATGTGTACTCTTAAAGAACATTATTTTTAGTATTGTTTTTTGTTCAAAAATTAATGGCTCAAGAACCATGGATACCAAATGAAAGTTGGGATTGAACGAAAGCAAAATAGACCACTTTAATTTCCTTATCTGTGAGTACTTCTCGTAGTTGTCTGAAGGCAAAAATATACTTGCGAATTTTATTTTTTTTTTTTAATGAATGTGTTGTGATTTTTTTTAAATATACTTGCAGGTATTGAATCGTGCCCAAGAGCGAAATTCCTTCTCAAACTGGATACTTAACGTATAACCTCTTGTAACAGTGCGTAAGTTAAAGGTCGAATGAAGCCTATAAGATCTGTCTTCGAAAAAAAATTGTTATATTTGAGCCATTAGAGTTCGCCAAGTTCTGACCCACATTAGTAAAGAATTTATTAAATTCGGTAGCTACTTCAAGCTTAATTTTTTTCATTGAATAATTTGGTATTTGGCAAATATTTATTTAGGGAAGAAACTTTGTTAACCCCTCTACAACTCAATTTAATTAAAACCCCCCAAAACATATTTAAATCCCCATTAGCTTGGTCAAATTTATCACAAAAATAATATTTTTTTAGTTGTTTTAAATTTCTGCTTAAAATGTTCCTGCTATTGACATAGCGGGTTTTTTTTAAGCTCCACATTAAATGGTTGCTTTTTCACTAATTTATCTCTTTGTCTTATAGCATGGACTAAATCTGAAGTAATCCATGGTTTTAGCTTTTTTTGACCTCGTTTTAAATTTATTCGATTGTCTATTGAAATTGTAATAATATTCTGAAGTTGTAGTTTAAAAACATTTACAATACTGCTGTTAAAAATTGATTGCCAATTAGCACTTAAAAGGTTATAATGTGGTAACACATGGTCGATATAGGTGCGATGTGCAGGGTCGATCTGAGAGGAGGCGTTCTGTGCAGTAGTGTGCGTAATATTATTTTAATGACTCAGCCTGGGTATTATGAAAAG